>NW_023494799.1:7206222-7483722 GCF_904425465.1 Colossoma macropomum
CACTACGAACGTTAGTGTCATTGTTAACAATAACACTATGAGCATTACTATCATTAATAACATTATTATTAACACTATGGACATTGCTGTCATTAACATGAACACTACGAACGTTAGTGTCATTGTTAACAATAACACTATGAGCATTACTATCATTAATAACATTATTATTAACACCATGAACATTACTGTCATTATTAACATTATTACATTATTATTACACCTTGAACATTTGTGTCATTGTTTACATTAAAACTATGAGCATTACTTTTATTTTTTAAATGATCATAAACACCATAAACATTACAGACCTTATTAATATTAATAATTATTATTATATGAATTACACTATGAACATTATTGTCTCTCTAAACGTTATTAATAACGCTATGATCGTTACTGTAATTATTAACATTATTATTAAGACTATGCACATTACTAATGTTTACACTATTAATACTATGAGCATTACTGATGTTATTAACAGTATTATTAACACTATGATCGTTACTGTCATTATCAGCATTATTATGAACACTATGGTCGTTATTGTGATTATGAACAGCAGTGAGGCTGAATGTTATCAGCAGCGCGAGGCTGAGTCGTGCTGGAAGCTGTGTGGTGCTGAATGTGTTTGGTGTTGGGGTAAGAGAGCGCTGTTTGGGGCAGATAAAGCAGCTCGAGCTGAGGAAGCTTATCTAAACCTCAGTAACAGCTCCACTATAATGATATGACACACCAAGGTCAGCACAGACAGGCACGAGCGCTTTCACCACTCTCACCATCCCTCATTCACTCCGCACCAGCAAAGCCTTTCACTAGCCTCACAGCGGCCAGACACACAGCCCCGCTCCCCCTGACCAGACACTACACAGGGCAGAGGAATCGGAGGGTTAATCCAGAGAACCATTTAACTCGGGCAGATTTATTCATGCGTGATTATGTATGTATCGATATGAGGCAGGTTTCCTCAGCCTCTCTCTGAATAATGTGACTTAATAATATTTACATGGTTTTAAATTACACTGAAATTGTACTGGAGGATATTTGAAAGAACAGAAACGGAGATAAAAAAATATTTTTTTTTAATTGCGGATATATAATATAATATGTTATATATATATGTATATATATATATATACATATATATATATATATATATATATATATATATATATATGTACGTGTGTATGTGTGTGTGTGTGTGTATATATATATATATATATATATATGCATATATATATATATATATATATATATATATATACACATATATGCATATATACTATATACACACATTGCGCTTTAGTCGTTCACGTTTAGTCCTTAATTTCTTTCTTTTTTTGTTTCAATTTTATTCTGTTTCAATGGAATTCAGGTCAATCGTTAACACTAAATAATGGTTGCACATAAAACTGGACACAATGAGTGTCCAAAGAATGCTGTTGGTATTTTCTTTGTGTGCAACACAATAAAAATCATGAACATTTTTTTCCAACGAGTAATGAGAGCTTAACAAACAAGGGATGCATCAGTACATCAAAATCGGATCGTTATCGGCCGATAATTGCTTTTTAAAAAATCGGTATCGGTTTAGATGTGACTGATCACGTTATTTTTATTGCTGCAGAGCAACTGCGGCAATCTATCTACAGTTTATTCATTTTACTATAGAAATAAATGCTATAGTTCTACATTTTAATAATGTTTACATCGCACAATGCCCATACCGGTGCATCCCTACACTCTCACAAAAGGTTCTAAACTGTCACTGGGGCAGTTCCCCTCTCGTCACTGGGGTGGTACCCTCGAGGGTACATCTCAGTACCTTTAGTCAGGGAACATAACTGTACCATAATCCACTGAATTTATATTCTCTAAGCTGTACTGACTCCACACACCCCGTCTCGTCTCCAGGCTTTTATTTTACTGTTCTGTTTTAAAACATTCGGTTACGAAAAGATACAAATATGAACTTTTCACCTGGAAAAACTTATTTAAGGTTCAGAACTGGACCTTAAAACTACTGTTGTACCTTTGAGGTACATCTACATTGTTTGTACCTTGATGAACGACAAAAGTACCTACAGAGAACCTTTATGTCTAATAGTGCAGAACACAGTGCAGCTCCAGTGTGTTAGTAAAGGCTGGATGTGCTGAAGTTCCACTGCAGTTTTATGGAGGAGCTTCTTCGCTGCTTTTACTTTTACTCGGGTCATTCTTTCAATGACGTAATAGCGTTTACTAGAGCGTAGTTTTACGTTGCTTTCTCTATTTTTGGCTATTAGCAGAGCACGAGCAGGATGCAGGTCAGCGTGCCCGCGAGCGTTAAGTACGTAGGGCCCAAAGCAGGCCTGTATGGGGCTCTGCATGGGCTGCAGTGCACGAGACAGAGAGGAACAGCGAGAAAATACTGCAAAATAGCATCAGCCATGTTAAATAATATAAAATACATGATACTGAGTGCTACAGTGAAGCGCTTTGCGCTCTCAGTGTTTTTACGCACTGCTTTCATTTTCGCCCCAGTTTCATCCACATTAAATCCATAGCAAATATATATAGAGATAAATAATATATAAATAAAATATCACAAATCCACCATAAAATACTAAAATACATCTCTCTCTCTTTAAGGTGAGGCGCGTGGGACTCGCTCTGGATCGCTGGGATTTATCACTTTTTTTTTTTAATTGTGGTGCATTTTTTGGGAGTCTGAAGCGATGATGGAGAAGCCGAAGCGCGAGGAGGAGGAGGAAGGGGGGTCACCGGCACGCAGAGGGGGAGGGCAGGAGGAAGAGGAGGAGGAGGAGGAGGAGGAGGAAGAAGAGGAAGAAGAAGAAGAAGGAGAGGAAGAGGAGGATGAGGAGGAGGAGGGGTGTGGGAGACAGGAAGGCACGAGGACGGCAAGGCGGAGGAAGAGGAGGAGGAGGAAGAGGAAGAGCCCTGGCAGCGTCATTCTGCAGAGGGGAGGAGGAGTAGGTGGGGCTTTGGGGGCAGTGGGCGGGATTTTAGGGGCAGCAGTGGGCGGGGTGGGGAGTATTAAAGGCGAGGCTGTGGAGGAGGACAGCAGGCTCCAGTGTGAGAGCCGCGCGCCCCCCGGCCCTCCTCTTCCTCCTCCTCCTCCTCCTGCTGTTGCTGCTGCTCCTCCTGCTCCTGCTCCGCCGCTGCTGCTGCTCCTGCCCCGCTCAGAGCCTCGCGCAGCGCGGATGGTGCAGTTGAGTCCGGCCGCTCTGCCCCCCCCAGCGCGCGCGCTGCTCTACGGCACCATGGCGCAGCCGCTCGGGCACAGGTGAGAGACGGGGGTGATGGGATTTAGGGGCTCACATTTTTGGATGTGATGGTTGATCATGTTGTTTGGTGATTCGGTGATGCTTTAGTATGGTGAAGGATTTGGGGTTTAAATGATGCTGGGTTTGGGGTTTAAATGATGTTGGGTTTGGGGTTTAAATGATGTTGGGTTTGGGGTTTAAATGATGTTGGGTTTGCGTTTAGATGAAGGGTTTTTGGGCTTTTGGATGGTGTTGGAATTGGGGTTTAGATGGTGTTGAGCTTGGGCTTAAATGATGTTAGGTTTAAGTTTAGATGATGTTAGGTTTGGGGATTAAATGATGTTAGAATAGGGTTCAGATTATGCTGGGATTGTGGTTTAGATGATACTGGGTTTAAGTTTAGATGATGAAGGTATTAGGGTTTACACGATGTTGGGATTTGGGTTTAGATGATGTTGGGTTTGGTTTTAGATGATGAAGGTTTTGGTTTTAGATGATGTTGGTTTTAAGTTTAGATGATGAAGGTATTGGGGTTTACACGATGTTGGGATTTGGGTTTAGATGATGTTAGGATTGGGATTAGATTATGCTGGGATTGTGGTTGGGATGATGAAGTGATCAGAGTTTAGATGATGTTGGGTTTAAGTTTAGATGATGAAGGTATTTGGATTTAGATGATGTTGGGATTGTGGTTTAGATGATGAAGGGATTTAGGTTTAGAAGATGTTGGGTTTGGGTTTAGATGATGGGATTGGGGTTTAGATGATAAAGGGTTTGGGGATTAGATGATGTTGGGTTTTTGGTTTTGATAATGTTGGGATTGAGTTTAGATGATGATGAGTTTGGGGTTTAGATGATAAAGGGTTTGGGTTTGGATGATGAAGCATTTGAGGTTTAGATGATGTTGGGGTTGTGTTGAGATGATGTTGGGATTGGGTTTAGATGATGTTGGGTTTAAGTTTGGGTGAAGAAGCATTTGGGGTTTAGATTATGGGTAACTGCTGTGTTTTTTATTTCAGAGGGAGCTGGTCGTTCTACATTTTTATAGTTCATTGGTTTTAATGCTTCTACAGTTTGTGTTAGGTGGTCTGATGATGTCTAGAATGTAAAAGATGGATTATAATGCATATCTGATGAGTTTTCTTTTGGGTTTCTGAAAGACTGTTTTTGTCCTGGTTTGGGGTTTAAATTGTCTTTTTTATCTTACATTTCCACAGATGATGAGGTTTGAGGGTGAAATTCTGTTTTGTGGGTTATGGGGGTAGATGAAGTGGGGGTCTTGCTGATGTGATCGAATGTTAGGGTTTGAAGGGTCAATCAAGGTCTAGTGAGTAAATGTTGATATATAATGCTTATTGCTTATAAAACAGGGTTTAGTGGATGAAACTTGATTTGAAAGCTTAGCTGATGACCTGCATACCTGAACGTTTCACTAACATGCACAGTAATGGCTGAGGCAGTCTCTGCGTTTCGGAGGAGCTGGTCTTGACACATTTTCATAGTCAAAGGGTTTTAGTGCTTTTATTATGGCGTTTGTGGGGGATGCTCGATTGATGTTTTCTGGATTTTAAATGAGAGGTTATGGTGCTTAGCTTTTGGGTTTTTAATCCTCCTCACTGCAGAGCTGAGTGCTTTTCTTGGAGTGTTTGAGATTTGGTATTTTTGGTGTTGAACATGTTTTTTAGGGGGTAGATTGTGGGATTTGATGTTTGGATGCTTTTCATTCGCATGTTGAGGGGATTTTTATTTCTTCCAACCTGCATGCCTGACCGCTTTTCTATTTTTATGTTCAATGGATTTTTTTGGTCATTTTCTGAAAAATGTTTTTTTGTCTTCCTGCATTTGCTTTTCAGTCACATCATGAATGCAGGATGATTTTTTTTTTTACTTTGTTTCTGATATTTTGATATTTTGTCCTCATATTCTTGCATACTGGAATGCTTTTTCCCCCCTTTTTGTTTTGCAGTTTTCATTTTTTTCAACCTTCTGCATTTACATACTTAATTTTTTAGACTTTCATTCCTCATAGTACTAAAAATGAACCACTTTCAAATTAAAATGTCCATTAAAATGAGAAGGCGGGTCATTATTTTCTTGGTACGGTGTTGTGTAGGATGAAGTGTGTGAGCTGAGATGCTGCAGCATGAATACATTATTTTGCACTCAGGGCTAAATCTGGAAAAGAACTGGGTTTATTTAAAAAAAGAAAAAGCATCCGAGAAATCTGCATTGTTCCTTTGTGCTTTTCCCTCCAACTACTGCTGAATTACATTCATTTTGATATCTGTAATGTATAGAGGAAAGCATTCTAATTCTCATTGTAATTACTGAACTGTAACTCTAAATAATTATTGAACTATAATCAGATTTCCTAAACATGCTTTATACTAATATAAAGGCTTTTCCCCTCTTTTCCTCTGCAGTGGCTTTGCTGGAGAAGCGGAGCAGTATGGGATGTATCCCAGCCACCGCGTTAAGCGCAGACCAGCACCGTATGAGATTGAGATCAATGATGGTAGGACAATTTTAGATCTTTCTAAGTATGGTAAGCCACTCTTTGGCTGTGACTTCTTCTCTTACCTTCATCTCTTCCACTCATCCAAGCTCATGTCCATCCCTCCATCCTTCTGTCCTTCCATCCTATCACTCAACATAGCCATTACACAGCAAGAGCACTTACTCTATTGTAAGGAAAATATAATAGGCAAAATGAGCTGAAGGCTCACAAAACATATTACATAACAATGATGGATATAACGAGAGTAATTCATCAATTCAGCATTTTAAATAAATAAATAAACATTCATCACAACAGTGCAGTCGTGTTGCGTTAGGCTCATTACAGCCCTTGCAATAAAGCTTCATTTGACTATTATCTACACAGATATTATAATTTATATATAATTATAAATTTTAGGGAATTTTCACCTAATTAAATATTATAGTTAGTTATTAGATAATTATATACTAACTACATAAACACTATAAACACTATATAATAGTTACATTATTACTTTTACTATAATTACTATAATTACTATACTAATACTATAATTGTAAAAAGCTTTATTTAATTTTATTAGCATACAGATGTCATGATTGATATATAAAACTATAATTAGTAGGGCATAATCACCCTTTTTAAACAGTATTATAGTTTATCACTAAGTAATTATATAGTAACTACACAATTATTAACTATATTTACTATATATTAGTTCAATGTAATAGCGCTTTGTTTGATTTTATTGAGATATAATTACAATTATAGAGAACTGTCACCTATTTATAGTTATTGACAGTTACTATGTAATTATATAGTAATTACATAATTATTATCACTACTCTGTAATAGTTAAATGTAATAAAGCTTCATTTAAATTCATTACCTATATACACAGTATAATTTATATATAGTTGTTATAAGGAATTAAAGCTGTTTCTATTCACTGTTATAGTTAGTTACTATGTAATTATATAGTAATTTCTTGTTTCTATTCAGTGTTGTAGTTAGTTGCTATGTAATTTTATAGTAATTATATAATTATTAACTATAGCTACTCCATAATAGTATAATTACAATAATATATTTATTATAATTAGCACAGGGAAAGCTACAGATCACTGCAGTGGCATTTTAAAGGTTGTACACAAAGCGATGCTCTCTCTCTCGAGAAATAATGAAATGTTGCTCTGAGACAAAGAGCGATAAAGAGGAGAAGCGGTGAGAGAACTGACGGTGGGTAGAGCCCCAAAGGCGCAGTGTGTGTGGCACAGATAGCCGCTGGTGTCCCATCAAAATGCAAATACGAGGCAGAGTGCTGAGGCGAGGAAGAGGGATTAGAAAAGGTTACAGAGACGCCAAGCATGAACTATAATGTGCAGACTGTGTAAAATGTAAAATGTTCTACCATATTGTACCTATATGGGCCCCGTCTACGTAAATAATGTCATTTTTTATTTTAAAAAAGGTACATTATCCTGTAGATTAACAACACGTCCACGCTAAGTTGCCCACCGTTGCATTAAGGCACGGTGGTATGTGAGACAGAGCCGGTTCTGTTCCAAAAGAGCTGTCTGGGATGAGGAATGAGCTTGAATAATTGAATGTAAAATGCCATAGATAATAGAAAGGTTAATTAATTCTTTGCTAAATAGGTTGAGATAAAGGGCTTATCTATCAGTGAGCTGGAGGATGGAGGCACCAGAGGTGTGTTCGCCGAGCAACGTCCTGTTAAATCAGTCAACCATTTGGAGACAAGCTGCTGTAAAAGATGCTGATTTGTTACAAATGTGGTTTGTGAGGATTTGGCTGAGCTGGTTTGGGGTTCAGAATGAGTAGTTAACCCCCTTTGACTTCATGGATGCCCATTACTACATTATAGGAGTGAGGAATGGATGTCTATGGAATTGTTGGCAGGTCTGTGAATGTTAAAGTGATCATTTTAAGAGGGGAACCAAGAATCAAATTCAACCCAGTTTCACTCCTGCACAGACAGTGTCCAGGACCATTTTGTTATTTTCCTGATTTAGCAGGAAACCTGGTAACTAGTAATCAAGTAACTACAGTCGTATGCAAAATCAAATTACATGTTTTTATTTTCTGAGTGAAAATGAGTGATGAAACATACTTGAATATAGCATTTTTGCAGTTTTTAGAGTACACTTTCCATTTATTTGCTGGTTTTAAAATATTGGAATGGAAAAAATAATACATATTAAATGTGCCATAATCTTTATTCATGTTTTATTTTTTTCCCCAGTATGTCTCTATAGAGGATGTTTTGTTGTTTCACAGAACAATAAAAATAAACCAAAACGTAATTTGACCAGGGGTGCCAAAACTTTTGCATACAACAGTTCCTACTAAACCTGGTACTAACCGCTGAGTTGAACAAAAATTGTTAGTTACTAGGTAATTATATAGTAACTACATATTAACATATAGACACTATATAATAGCCCATTGTAAAAAGTCAAATTTGATTACCATACAAATGTCATAATTGATATCTAACTAAAAGTAGTAGGGAATTATCACCTTTTTAAATCAGTATTATAGTTTATCACCAGATAATTATATAGTTACTACGCAATTATTACCTATAGTTACTACGTCTTAGTTCAATGTAAGATTTTATTACCATACAGATGTCAAAACAGATATAATTACAAGTATAGAGAATTGTTGCCTATTTATAATGTTATCGACAGTTACTATGTAATTATATAGTAATAATATTATTAACTATAGTTACTATATAAAACATGTCATTTGACCTGAGGTGGCCAAACATTTGCATACAACTGTATCTACTAAACCTGGTAATAGCCACTGAGTTGAATGACCAACGTGTGCTGGACTAAGGCCATCCAGGAGCAGAGTGATGACCAGGAATAGGAAACTAGACAAATATGAGGAGAGACAAAGAGTAGTGGCTATTTTTTGCTGGTGGGGTTCTGAATGAGCCTGATTCTGTAATTAAATGGATTTTTGAGAGTGAACTGGGAAGTGAAAATACAGGAAACTGGACATAAGTGAGGAGTCCAAATGACTGGCTATTTCTGAAGTGTGTTTTCCTGCACATGCCCCTGCTCACGACTCGCTTTTCTATTGCTTTTCAGGTTCTCAGCCCAAGATCGTGCGGCGGATCTTCACGAACAGCCGCGAGCGCTGGCGGCAGCAGAACGTGAACGGCGCCTTCGCCGAGCTCCGCAAGCTCATCCCCACACACCCGCCCGACAAGAAGCTCAGCAAGAATGAGATCCTGCGGCTGGCCATGAAGTACATCAACTTCCTGGCCAAGCTGCTGAATGACCAGGATGACGTGCTGGTGGGCGGTGAGGGTGGGGCGCGCACCCGTGAGGCCCGGGATGGCGGCCTAGTGAGGGAGGACCTGCTGCAGGACATGCTGAGTCCAAACTCCAGTTGCGGCAGCCTGCTGGATGGAGACGGCAGTCCAGAGAGCTTCACCGAAGAGCAGGACTCATCGCCCGCCGGACGCGGCCTGCATCATCCACCAATGCCCCTGGATGGAAGCAACCAGCGATGACTATGGAGGTGTAGATATCTGGCCTCATGATTCGCCTCGATTGCGATTCGATGCGTCACGAAAATCTGAAATTCCACCACGATTCGATTCTCTTGGTACGATTCGGAATCTTGTTGAACTGAATACGCAAATGAGACTGGAGGAAGTGGATTTAGTGGAATATAAACAATAAAAATAACATTTGATGTAGCCAGATAAGTTAATTTGCCCAAAAACAGTGCATAATTTTCTGAATATCATCCTAGTTATTTATAACTGATTCTTACATTACAAAACAACAATGCAGTTGAATCGCCACCTTTAAGTCGATGCATTATGATGCGTTTTGAAACCCCTGGTCACGACATTGCTGGACAAAGAGACTGGGCATTGAGGGCCAGACATTGGGCCCAGATGGTCTATTGTGGAAGGCTAACGGACGTGTTTGTGTGCAGACTTGATTTTTTTTCTTGCCCCCATTTCTTCACGTCTTGCGCACTAACTACTCTCCACACTGGATGCTGCCCCCTATGGGTAAACACTGGTACATCGAGAATCATAATAATGGTAGATTTAAGTGCTTGCTGCTGCGGTAAGCATATATTCCAGCTGGGATTTAAACACGAAGCAAAGAAAGCATTCAAAAAGGCCAGATTTTTCAGAATGGTACCCTTTCTAGATTTCAATCCCACCATTTGATCAGGTACACTAGATAACCATGCTGTTAGAATGCGTGAAGAAGACAGAGGAGGGGAAATCTCCTTGGCTAAACTCAATCAGACTTAAAGGGGAATTCCACCAATTTTTCAATGCTGCTGCATAATTCAATCATTGAGATGGAAACAAAGCCATTCAGAGTGGTTTGATGTGAAATACTTCACTTATTGACTCTGATTTCTTTCCAGCGGTGGTGATAGGAACCAGGGGTCACAATGTCCACAACACAAATATAGCCATTTTATTTATTATCCAAAATGACCAGAGAAGCTACACATCTTCTGGTGGCAAAACTGGAAAAAGATTCTATAACCCTGAATGCCTGAATTAACCCCTTTACAAGCCATCGGCCCAACGGCAGGCCCAAAGTTTTATTGCACACTTTTATAACCTAAGAACAGCTCAATTAGTTTGCATTAAAGACCATGTAGTTGCTGAATAATAAGCCTTTTGTATGTAATAAGCCTGTAATGTTAAGGGGTTAAAAATATGTTTCAGGCCAAAAATAGTTGCAAAATTTTGTAAAACAATGTCGTGGGCTGTGTTGTAGCTTTTAGGGGCATTAAACTCATCCGACGTCTGGTTCGTATCACCACCACTGTAAACAATTCTGATTTCTCCAGAACAGAGCATTTCACACCAAACCACTCTGAATGGCTTTTTTAATGATTGAAATATCCACACATTTTGAAAAAAAATCAATGAAGTTCTCCTTTAACGAATCATAGGCGAGTTTGTAGAGTTTTGGACTGTAGTGTTTGTACATTTAGCCGAGAAGTATGAGCGTTAGAGGGGAAACGGTAGAACGAGCTCAATTTTTGCTGTTACGTTTATGTTGGAGACTGTTAAAACTCTTTCTGTATATAACAGGGCCATGCTCTGTCTGAGTTAATGACCACACTGGCAATAGCAACTAAACTAATGCTATTTGGAGAAAAACACTGGCCATTTTGTGAATGGCATTTGAGTATTACTTTATTATTTGATAAAATGCACACACGTCTACGTGTAAAGACATGGAAGGGAGAGGGCTGCGACAGTAAGAGGTACAAGCGCGACGCTCCGAGTGTACATAACGAAATGAACTAATGTAGTAGATCTGTATCTAAAGCTGAACCCACGCATCTGTACTGTTCATTCCCATCGTGATTATGGTACAATGAGTTAATCAGTTATCATCTCCTCTCTTTCGTTCCTTTCCTCCACTTTCTTCCCTCCATCGCTCAGTAAGTGTTTTATCACTGTATTTGACTTTGATCTGCTTTTTCCGCAGACTGTCGAGTAACCAGTCTTGGTACCTTTAATTCTTTTTTTTGTGTGTGTATTGAACACCGACAACAGCAAAAAATGTTATTTTAATGTGATATTTAGTAGAAGGACCTTTGTTGTAAGGTGAAAATGAAATCTATCTATAAAAATATGCAACGTTATATCTTACAGAATTTTATAGAAAATGAAATAAAGAATAAAAAAAGGGGCAAACTTGAAAACGTGTGCTGTGGTTCTGTGTTTTTGGTTTGAAGTCGAATAAGCCTCACCACTCTTCAAGTGCACCGCACTCAACAGCCTAATTGAAAATATAAAAGGGAAGATAAAACGTACGATAGATGCTTTTAATTAAGTCCCATGAATTTGTTCACGAGAGCTAGAACCTGTTTCATTTCTTCATTATGTCACTTCAGGTTAACTAATGACGTGTGTGTGTGTGTGGGTGTGTGTGTATCTGTGTGTGTGTTACACCATAATAGTATAATAGGCCTTTAGTACTTTACTACATTACATTACAGATACTCTAAAGGCAGGGCTGGGATGCATCAGTGTACAAGTATTGGGAACATATTCAGAAAATAAAAATATATCTGTATTCAGTCCAAGTTACATTTTGTAAAGGCAGTTTTCGGAATACAGTTACTTTTTACATTTTTTGGAGAATACTTTTAGAATATTTACCCCCCACATTTGAAAAATTTATATATGCCATCTTTAAAGGAAACACCACCAGTGGTTGTTTATTAACCATTTTAAAATCAGCGCAAGGTGTCTAAAGACTTATTCTACAGTGGACTTATTTACAAATACTGTAGTTCATGCTGAAGCCTGAGTAGACTAATAAATCATTGTGATGATCAGTTATTAATCTCAGTGTTACTGAGCTCTGCTAAAGCCTGAGTAGGCTGATAAATCAATGTGATGATCAGTTATTAATCTCAGTGTTACTGAGCTCTGCTAAAGCCTGAGTAGACTGATAAATCAATGTGATCAGTTATTAATCTCAGTGTTACTGAGCTCTGCTAAAGCCTGAGTAGGCTGATAAATCAATGTGATGATCAGTTATTAATCTCAGTGTTACTGAGCTCTGCTAAAGCCTGAGTAGACTGATAAATCAATGTGATCAGTTATTAATCTCAGTGATACTGAGCTCCTTTGAGGGATGATGGAACTTGCCAGTCTCCTCAGTAGTGGACATGTTTACGACCCATAAGCTTAGCATCGGTGTTGTAGTGGATTTGTATATGTGTTTACTTACATCACCAACTGAAAATCACAGCTAACCACTTTATAGTCATATTTGTAAGATTTTGTTATTGGGATATGGCAAGCTGTTGGCTTAGGTCATGATTTTTTTTTCATGAAACATATTAACAGAAGCATTACATGAAGAAAACTGCAAACCAGTGTCAGCGAGGAACAGTGAATTACTAAAAATGAATGTCTTACCAGTAAGGGCTCTAGATTTATTCTGAGTATGTTACTTTTTTCATCATTGTAATGGAATACATCACTAAATACATTGAGGACAGTGCATTCAATATTCAGCCATCACTACTTTTTCAAAGTGTTCTGCCTAGCCCTGTTTAAAGGCCTGTATATGAGCCTACGTTTCAATTACTGCCACTGTTAAATGAAAATAAGTTAACACCTCCTGTACAGGGAGTAAGCTTAAAGTGCATGATGTCTATGTATTTGCTGAGTTTAACATACTGGAAAAAATAAAACATAAAATATAAAATATGCATTAACTTTTGCACAGGTCACATTTGAAGGCTTCTTCTTTTTTCTCAATTATCTCAATATTAAATTCAGTAAATAAACAGTAATTGTGTAACGGTAAGTGTGCAGAAGTGTGTTCTCTGTAGAGGATGTGTTAATTTATATACAGTTAGAAAATCAACTGAACGTGTAGTTTGACCAGGAGCGCACAAACGTCTGGGTACGAGTGAATTACTGTAATAGACTTGTGAATAACGCAGTGCTGAACTGTAACTATTAAAGCTTTGCCTTCAGTTTGAGCCATACATGTCAAAATATGGTAGAAAAACAAGAAAGGACAGCTCTCTACCCCACGGGATTCTAGCAGAATGAAGTAATAGTCATATGCTTATATTAATATTCATTTAACCTTGCAGCGGTTTCACAGTGACTCCTTTCTAACATTTGACTCATTTCTAACATCTGACTGACATGCATTGATCAGTCTACTGCTCATATTCCATCAGTGACTCTAGCTTCCCGAAGGCCTGGACGTTGTTACTGACAAAGTTGGTAACACTCTTTGGAATCCGAACGTGATTGGCTGATTCATTTGACACTCCCCAATTTTGCTCGTGGTTAATCTGATGTGGTAGAACTTCAGTGCAGTCCCAAAAGTCCTAACTAATGAGAGGGCTCGCTTGGCTGTATCTATCTAGACACCACAGAGAAAAAACTCTGATTGGACAATTTTCTGCTGGGCATTTTAACTCTTTTGTTTCTAACTGAATCTTAATGATTCTATGGAATAAATAAACAATGACTTAACAACATGTTCTTTTTTTTTGTTTCACAGGAATCATTAGGCCATCTGAAGTCCTAGATGACCCTCAAGGTTGCCAACTGGAATTATTTCTAGTAGTTCCATAATGATAATGAAACTCGTATGTTTAATCTCAAAATGCTCCGTCATCTTCATTGCTACTTTCCAAAACTGCTGTACCAACTTCAACCGATGTAAATGGCATTTCACACTGTCACTGTCGACTGAAGGAAGAATGAAGGGATTTTGGCGTGATGGGTCAGTGTTTTCCTGAGTGTACATGGGTCAGCTTCACACAAAATGTAGACAGACAAACGAATCCACCAGTTACACTCAGTGAGAGGCAGATTATGTATTTCTCGGTCCCTCTTCACAGGCTTATAACTCTGGATGTCATGTATGATCTCATGATGAGATGGAATGGAAAGGGTGACTCAGATTCAGGAATGTTTGAAGTGCATTTCTGCACTGTATCTATGTATGTACAGACACGCGGGCACGTCTGTGAACCCCAGAGGTTACGGGTCACTGGGGTATATACACCACTCTGTGCACAAGTCTTAGACGTCTGAGAAAATGATATATAAAGATATTTTTTATAAGTAAGCATTTCTTTGTTTAACAAAACACTAAGAATAAACAACGATATGCAATAAATTATGTTTTTATGTATGTGTGCGTGTTCGCCTAATCATTTCAAAAGCTCACAGCTTCACAGTAACCATCCAAATAGGAATTTACTAAATTTATGCAATGGCAGGAGGGAGCAGTCAGTTTATCTGTATTCTGTATTCTGTATTTTGTGGTGAGAATGCAGGACATTAACTTTAAAAAAACATTCTTGTTATGTTTTATTATATGTATGTTTAATTGCATATTTTATTTTTAAAGCTATATAGTGGGTTTAACTGCCACAGAGCCCTATCTATATAACTACAAAGTGGGATTAATTAGAGTATATATGTATAGTATACATATATAAAGTGGGACTAGCTGGGGTATACATGTGTGGTATATGTATAAAATTGGATTAGTTGGGGCATACATTTATGCTATATGTATAAAGCTGGATTAGTTGGGGCATATATGTATGGTATGTGTATAAAGGGGAATTAATTTGGGTATATATGGGATTAATTGGGAAATGTTTTATCAGCAATATAAAATTAGATTTCACAAAATCCAAAAATAGATTTTGCTCTATTATTTAATCATTATATATTAGGCAGACTCAGGGAAAGAATGTGCAGTGCTTATGTTTTGAAAAGCCAGAATGAATAGCTGCAAAATATGGAAAGCTCATAAATGCAGGTCCATTTATTTTACAATATGACTGCTGTACTGAAGTGAATGACCATTTTATGTTATCCGCTCCACAAGTTAACATGCAGAGTAATATAAGCCATAAAAAACACATTTTTACATTGCAAAATTCAAAGACAGTCAAATGTTTAAAGGCTCTATTATGTGACAACATTTAACAAACACAAAAGACAAGCTAGAATGATCTCAGTAGTGGAGCTGAGGAAGCTGGGACGGAGAAATGAGGGTCAGGAGGGTCATTATTATTGGGCTCTGTGGTCTGAGAGTGTGAATTCAAATTGCTGATAAGCATCAAAGCCAATAAAAAAAACATTGAAAGATCTACCGGTCCCACGAGGCCGCAGGAGAGAGTGTGAAAAAGCGATACAAGGACAGTTCCCAGACACATCACTGCTCACACACACACACACACACACACAGAGGCACTCACATGTGACCTTGCAGCATCTCCTCCATCTTGTAACAGACACACAGAAGCCCATAAACTTATACTGCAAAAGACCTTTTTTGCAGTGAACTACAGAATGAATTTTGCAGTAAAATGTTAAAAAAATGTAAAGTGACATAAATTATAACTGTAGAAGCTACAAAACTGAAATATCTGTCAGTTTGTGTCTCTACTAATTCTCTAAAAATGTGCTTTATCAACTGGTGACTGTTATTGATTAGTAAATGCAATGTTTTCCCTTTAAAGGGCCCACATCGTAAATTTTGTTTTTTCACCCTGAGATTCACTTGCAACATTTGTGTGGTTTTATGTAGCAAAAATTCATTCATTCATTTTTACATGATCATTTTCCAACTTCTCTTTATCCCTCAGAACAGATCGGCAACATGGGGACCCGGAGCTCCACAGCAGAATTAGGTTTTTAGGTAAAAATAAAATAATCCTCCTCAGCAATAAAATAAAGCCCTGCTGATCGTTCTAAAACAGTTTTAACAATAAATGGTCTTACGTGCTGGCCTTAATGTATAGCTGCTAATTCACCTTTTAACCCTAAAGTTTGGCACACAGACTGCAGGTTTACCCAGCAACGCAGTGCCTAGCTAGTAGATAATGAAACGGCAAAGAGAAACACAGACAATTTGGAGACAAATGGACTTTTTTTGCATTTATATGCACTCCAGCTGGTTTTCTGATACATTTAATCTGCACAGAGAAACTGTCAAACACAAAAATTTGCAAAGCTAAAGTCAACTTCTCGTTCACCAGCTTCTTGTTCTTATTTTTCACGTTCCACCTTAAATGGTGCAACAGTTAGCTACATAGTTAACTACATTCTGGCTCCTCAACTTCGTAAACGGTCAAACGTTAAGAGACATTTTACAAGAAACTATTCTACTTTTGTGGAAAAGTATCCTGCCAGAGATGCGAGAAAAGCAGCTATAGCTGAGCTAAAGCTTAAAGCAGAGCAAAGTCTACATTTTGTTTGTATTATATATTTAGCCTATATGAGGACATTAGCACATACTGAGACATATTTACAGTCAAGATGTTAAAATGTTACTTTAATAAAATGGACATGAAATGTTGTGGCTCCCGAAGTGGTTTGATTTTTGTTGAAACTTGACAAAATGGCTCTCCTTTGGGTTGCCGACCCCTGCCTTAGAAATACTGTGTTTTTAAGATGGCACTGGGTCACTGTGTCTTTAAGATGGCTATGTGCAAATGTGCTGTTCTGGTTGGCTCCTTATAACTTTAGCATGAATGAGTGGGGCTAAACTGCTATAGGCAAATATAGGTGGATATATGTAACTGAGTTTTTGTGACATCAGACTGTGTGGACTGGGACGGGAGTGCTTGTTAAGTTTTTAAAATTTAACAATGTTTACATACAAAATGAACCTTTTATTTAGTGAAGAAAAGAAATGTTCATAATATGGGCCCTTTAATGTGCTAATATTACAATTTAATAGCTACTATTATTATTCATAGTATGAGTATTATTACACAACTTCCACTGAAAAACTGTAATTCCACGTTTAGAGCAAGAGGAGGTAGTGCAGAGTCAGAGTCGAGTTTATTTACAGTTTACTCTTCCTCTTCATGCGTCCAGACTGAGAAAGCTGGACTTTGGCCTGGACTGAAAGCACCAGCCATTCATCTAGAAAGGAACTGCTATTGATTGAGTGCTTTAATAACAGCGAGTTATTGTTCTCTCAGAGGATCGGCTACACAGAGCTGGAGAGGACACTTAAGAGACGCCATTCACTTTACATGACTGCTCTCAGGCTTTGTCTCGCTGTTAATAAGTGTTTAGGCATTGAAAAACACTAGAATTCAATGTCAGTGTTCACTATACCGGCATCACCGTAGTTGTATAGGAATGATATTGTGAATAATAAATCACTCTAAAAATCACATGGTTGGTATATATGAATTAGGCCGCTCAGTTTCCTTTAATCTTCTATGACAATCATTTCTGGTCCTGGCGATGAATACTAAAACACACATGAAATGTGGCTCATATCTCGCTATAGATTAAACCCATCATCAAACACTTCCAGCACAATCTAATTCTATTAAGTCCCTCCATTCATCTTGGCTGGCACTGCTTGGCTGTTGAAATAGGGGGCCAGTATGATGGATTCAATCAGAGCGCTCTTTGAGAAGAGTTTGACAGCAGTGTTTTCCTTTTTAATTAACTGCAGCAGAGTCACCCCCCCCCCTTCTTTTTTTCCCACCAGAAAGCAACAACGTAAGACAGAGAGACAAAGAGCGAGAGAGAAAGAGAGAGAGAGAAAGAGAGAGAGAGAGAGTGTCCAAAACACTGATAGATCTCCGAGGAGTCCAGTCACAACAAAGGACATGCTCACAGACAGATAAAAAGACATCATTACCCACCAGAGATAAGTAGACGGTGCGGGTGGGGGGGGATTCAATTAGCCGGCCTGCGTTAGCCCCACCCTCTGCGCTGGTGGGATGGCCTGTTGAGGGATCGGGACCGTTCCAGTGAAACCGGGAGGCCTCTGGTTCTCAGAGCGAGCGCTTTGGAAAGCTCCTCCGCTGTGGTCTCTCATGGCTATCTGCTCAGCCATCACTGCTGCATGTTCCCCTGGGGAGAGAGGGCCTGTGTATTTGTTTGGGGGGGTTAATGAGGGGGCTGGACAGTTTTGCTGGTTGTAAAGAGCTGCTAATTTGGCTGGTGCCGAGACGGGACAGCTTTGGGTGGAAACTGTGGGATGCTCTGGCCTTTGAGATGCTCATGGGTCCCCTGAGTGCTGAGTGGGCGGATCCCCCTCTCTCTCCTGCTCTGTTAATCAAGCCCCTCTCTCTCTACGGCCCTCCAAAGTCGAGGGCCCTCGCTGAGTGCCCAGCTATTAACCTCCTGAGAACATTAGAGAGGGAGATTCGACAATAACTGGCAGCGCTGTAAATCTCAGACCACACAACCTTCAGGAAATGATTCAATGCATCATGCTGTGTTAGTAACCACTCCCTGTTACAGAAACTGTGGACTATGCAGAGTGCCAGCCATTCTTAGTAGTGTTTGAATTCTTAATGACAAACCCTGCTGTCGTTCTGTGGTCAATCCCCTGTATGCTCACTTTGTACTGAATAAGGTATGAGTGCACCAGTGGAGCATATCGGACACAGCTCCAAACATCACCATTCAGTTCAATTTATTTTGGTAGGAGAAACTATTTACTATACACAGTAAAGTGAAGCCACTTGGCTGCCATGTTGGAACTCCTTAAGTTGTAAAACTCTTGTTAATGGATGTAAATTTGGAACATATTTGGCTGTTTCATAAACTAATTTAACCTAATCTAGACTGATCTATTATTTTTTATTTCAGGTATCTGAAAAAGGCTTGGACAAAAAATAAACTGTCTATTGGTCATTTTTTAAAACGTTTTTTGGCAGAGTGTGCAACCTAGAACTGCAGAGAATGCACACATGCATGTGACCTATGCAATAACTAACTGCACATATATGAATTACAATATCTGAAAGTGCCCTGTGTAAGAACATGGTATAGTTTAACTAGCCCTTGGCTGACTGGCTCAGCAGACAGCTCAGATAGGTAACAAGCTAAGAAGCTCCTTCAATAATACTCAGAGTGAAGCTAAAGTTAAAATATTTACTGAACTCACTGAAAACTGTGAAGCAAAGTGAAGAATATCACTGCTGTCAGAACAAAACTAAAAAATATCCAACTTTCCAGGAGAAGGGCAAAAGATATTTAAGGTTCAGCGTAAGATAATATTAGATTAGATTTGTTGTGAAATTTTGACAAAATGTAAATGGCAGCTGGTATATTTCAAATTATGTAAAAATATGAAAAATAACAAAAATGAGAGATGGTTTTGTTCCTACAGTGACGACATACAACATGCATCTCTTACCAGTTAAAACGCCCTCATTCGTGTAAAGCTGCCATTAACAGCATTAAATCCAGCGTGGAGAAGTGAATGTAAGCCTCAGTTAATTATAGCTAACATAATTTAGTGATTCCCATAGAAAAGCTAGAGAAGCTAGCATTAATTAGATTGTGATGTGTATATATATATATATATATATATATATTTATATATATATATATATATATATACACACATCACAATCTTCCAAAATATGGACTGTTTTGAATTTATATGGGGGGATATGGGTTTCTTCCATTGTTTACTTTTTGGGGGCTGTGTTAAAGCTAACCCCGCCGTGTGGAGGCTGTACTTTAGCCTGGCGAGTTCTCACTGAGAGTTGCTTGTATGCTTCAAAATGATGGCTGTTTTACAGACACCAAGTGGGGGATTAAACAAAATAGGTGAGAATTCTGAAATAAAACTTACTTTAATGGGGCAAAAACTGTTTTAATGGTGAATCTATCTGCAGAATCTGGTTAATTGCATAAAAGGCAGTTACATTTCACCCCACAAAAGGTTTTGCCCTGCTCTCCTCTAAAGACAAAGGCAATACAAGTAACTAATAATAATCTAACATTAATTGACCAATTTATTTACTAACTAGTTGAATTTCTGTTTTAAGATCAACACGTCATGATGCACCGATGCATTTTAACTCCACTTTGCTTCTCCTCAGGTGGTTGTCTAGTGTAAAGGCCTCATTTTACCAATGACCGTGCTTTTCTGAGGGTCCGCATATCCTGACATTGCTTATTTCTACACTAAATGAGAGTAAAAATAACCATAATAATCAGGTTCTGTTTAACCTTGGCTAACTTGTAACTCCTCAGACAACAAAAAACTTGCCAGCTTGCTGTTAAAACCTGACCCCTGGTGACACATTACTGGCTGAGGTACAGTCTGTCTCCTTAACAAGCCAAAGTCCTCAGTGGGCAGCATTAAAGCTCATGTTCGGCTGCTAATGGAATGTGTTTACTTACTCATGAGCTTCCTGCTTTGGTGGAGAATAACTTCCTCCAACAGTGCGCTCACCAGTGAGGGCCTCAGCTGCCATCCAGGAAAATCAGCATTATATAGGAATCCCTGATTAAAAGCCAGAGCTGAACTGATGCTAGACTAAACAGTTATATTTGGGATGACGCTGAAAAGGGCAGGTCATAAAGCTCAGTTCAGTAAACAACAGCAGAGCTTTCTAATAAAGCTGTGTTTGCACGTCTCTGAGTGATGCACTGTTAGCAGGTAAATGATTGACCTCAGCCGAGCCGCAGACAGCTGGGCGTGTGCGTTTTGTGGCAATGTTCATAAGACTTTCCTGGTTCAGAGTGAAGCAGCAGTGCAGTAAACATCATCGGGAGCTATTATTCAACTGCAGCAACAGTTTATATAGAAAACAGTTCTTTTTATTTATTACTACTGTAAAAGGGCTGAGATGGGTAAAGCGGTCACTGTGCTTCTTTGGCTATTGCTGATGCTGGGAGCAGTTTCAGCTCAAGGAGGTAAGAGCTCTTAATAAATATACTTTCATTCTTTAAAATTAAGGTTTATAAAGGGTTCTTGGATTTTTGAGTCTATGAGAAAAGTGATTTCTTTTACATTGTACGCAGATTCTTTAGAGTTCCATTTACAGAAATGGTTCTTTAAAGAACCATCCAATAAAATGGTCTTTAGATAAGCAATCATTGCTCTCCAAAAATGAGGCAAAAAATGTTAATGAAAATTTTAATGTAAGTTAATATAGAGAAGTTTACATTTAAGAATTTGGGGGCTTTTTTATTGGTCCATTCAGTGTTTAAGGGGTGTAGAAAAATAAAAAAGCAATAAAAAAACTGTTTTGCTCGTGGCAAAATTATTTTTGAGACTTTTACTGAGTTTAACACATTGAAAAAATCAATTTAAAATACAAAAATGTGCCATAACGTTTGCACAAGCCACATTTTATGTTCTATTTTCCCTCAATACATTAATTTCAGCAAATAAACAGTAATTTTCCATTAAAATGTACAGAACAGTGTTCACTGTAGAGGTCATTCTAACTTATCTTCACTCAGAAAATCAACAGAACATGCCATCTGATTTCAGGGTGCCCAAATTAGAAAAATCTGCCATAAGACTGTAAAGAATATCTGAACATGATTAAAGCAAAGACTCTTAAAACAGCAGCAGAAAAAGCAGCACAGTAGTGTATAGGAGGTGCTTATTAGTGGTCACTTGCTTTAGGATTACCCTTTTACCTTAAGCAGGGGTCTTAAAATCTTAAGCGTAAGAAATTTTTTGACAGTTCTGCAATTTAAATATGTAAATCTACAGCTTTAAATTGACCCCTGAAGCATTTAAACAGTTAATATATTTTTAAACAAGTGACCAATATCTGACCTCAGTGATTTGATTCACATTAATGATTCTTAAGGAAATGATTCAATTCATCATGAAACCTCAGAAGTCGACACGATTTACTTTATATAATTTCATATAATGAGTTATATTGCTTCTAAAATTACAAACTCGATTAATCTCAATGTGGTTTTAAATCTCTAGTGTTTACACATGATCAGGTTCCTCTTTTATCTTTGCATCTTTTCAGCACTTCAGCATTCACTGTCCATCTCTTTTACCTTATTTAAAATGTGATTGTCTCAGAGGGTCAATACAGCATTGATGCACTGTTGAGGAAAGTGTTGTTCATCCAAAGTTTAATCAACTAACACTGTTATTCATGGACTGATTAATACAGACAGGTGGTGAACTTTCTTACTTGAGTTGCTGAAAAAGGCTTAATGAGTAATATTGTCTATTTCATTTTTGCATTTTTATATATATATAAACATATATATATATATATATATACACACACACACACACACATATATGCAAAACACTTTGAGTCGTCTTTGTGTATGAATTGTGCTACATAAATAAACCTGCCTTGTCTGTACTCCTAATCTCTCAGAGGCAGCACAGCAAGCTCTCCCGAACTGGCTGACGGGAATCGTAGCCGTGGCTGTCTTTCTCTTCCTGGTCTTTGTCGCTTTTCTCGTCAACAAAGCCTGGTGTGACACTCCAAGGTAATCAATTGATCAGTGAATTAAACCTGCAGCATTTTCTCATCTCAGTAAATCAATCACAGAAACTGCTGCTGGAACACGGCTGTATAGAGCGCTGACTAAAGCCCCATCAGCATCCTTTAATGTATAAATTTAGAGAGCTGCATCTTATTCATTTTAAATGACATTTATTCTTTATTAATGTGAACAGTCACACTGTCCATATAGTTTTTATGATATAACTGAGCTAATATTATCAGGGTGGCTAATTCATCTTAGTCTTTCAAAACTGTTTTGATGGCTAAAACAACACAGCCTGAAAACTCAACAATACAGTGACTCTAAATAAAAAGCACTACAACTCATCATTAAGTGGAACAGCGTTCTTATCAATGTTCTGTAAAGCTTGTCTAATCTTGAAGCTGTTTCTGTGGAAGACAGTCTAGGTGGGTGGAGCATGGATTGGTCAATTAAACGTCCCATATTTTACTATTTTATTACACTTTATTTCCCTCCCTGAGGTCCATTTATGATGTTTGTGCAGTTTTATATACCAAACTCATTTTCCAGCCTCTCTTTATCTCCTACACTCTAAGATCGTTCTTCAAGGGTTGTTTAGTAAAGACAATGGTTCTGTGTAGAGCCATGAACACTCAAAGAACCCTCTGCATGTTTAAATGGTTCTTTGCATCATGAAAGCGTTCTTCGGACTGATGAAGATTTGCCATGCTGTACTATGTAGGTTCCATATAGCACCAAAAAGCTATGTCTACTGTTACAAGCTTGACATTGTCGCAATAGAAGAACCTTTTTAGGTGCCATATGGAACCATGTTCAAAAAGGTTCCATACAGAACCATCTACAGCACATTCTCCATCAATCTGAAGAACTCTTTTATAATGCAAAGAACACTTAAATCATGCAAAGGCTTCTTTCAGCGGTCATGGTTCTACACAGAACCATTTTCTTTACTAAAGAACGCTTGAAGAGCCATCTTTTCAAAAAGGTTCTACATACCATATTCAACACATTCTCCATCAGTCTGAAGAAGCTTTTCACCATGCAAAGAACCATTTAAGCATGCAAATGGTTGTATATAGAACCACTGTCTTTACTAAAGAACCCTTAAAGAACCAACTTTTTTAAGTGTAGAAGTGTAGAGTGTAGAATTAAACATGTTGGTTACTGCTATAAATTATGTGAATGAGGTCTGTTCTGATTGGATGTCTTGTATTGTGCCTCACTCAAAAATCAGTCTGAGTGTTAACACTGTATAACTTCAGTGAGAATGGGTGGAGCTAAACTGTTATGTACTTGGATATGGATTCTCTGACATCACAAACACAGAGATTCAAAGTGGCTGTTTTTGCAACTTGGTTTCCATATATCACTGCTGCTGGAACAAAACCTTGTCTCCATTTTGTAATTTTTCAGTTTTTGTCATTATTTGAAAATGTCCATTACACGGTGTGTAAATTTCATGATGAATGGACCGAAAGCAACAACCCAAAATTACTTGAAAAAAAATCTGGTTCCATTGACTTGCATTAAAAGTAAAGTAGGTTTTTTCCTTTCCCTGTAAAAGTTGTCATTTTGGAGATACAAGGTTTTGTTCCGACAACAGCGATATAGACTGGAATTGAAATTAAGTGCACATTTTAACAACATTAAACTACATTAAACTCTTTTATGAAAAAAAACAAGAACAGTTTGTTTTTTCTTGACATGGGCTTTTTGAACTAAAACTTCAAAAGGGTTTTTTTGAATTAGACTGATATAGAGGCTGAAACTACTGAATAAATCTCGTTTTCTCATTTGTTTCTCAGTACGAGCCAGGAGCTAAAGTGTGAGGTGACCAGCAATGAATATTCAATGACCAACGGCACAAACCTGGACTCAGTCAGGTGAGAACTAAAGCTCACTTGCACATTTTTGAATGTGAGCCTCTTTCTGGGCCATTTCCTCAGTTCACACCAATGAAGTGCTTAATTCTCAAAATGAATGATGTTGGGTTCTTCTGGGTTTCAGGAGCAGAGAGCACTACGAGGCTTACGAGAATGTGATCGTCCACAAAACTGAAACAGAAAAAGTTACTGCCATGTGAATCTGAGAGATCAGTGAGACAGTAACACACATATGTGGACTTTCCACACATAACAGATCCAAATATGACTCTTGCACACACCACACTGGTTTCTACCGGATAATTAATCACTGTACTGAATGCATAGACACACAGCACTGTGCAAAAATCAGAGACCAGCCTTTGTTTATTTACTTTCCACCCAAAACAATCATTAAGTACAAGCTATTCATTTTTCAGGAGATATTTCTGAGGAGATTAGATGTAAGATAGTCCAGGTTCACAAGAAAGGAGAAAGCCAAAGCAACAAAAAGATGGAGCTCAGAAATGATTCAAAGCTACAGAGAAAATGAGACTCCTAACCACCACCTGGAAGACCTGGTAGACACCAAAACTACACCATCAGATAAACAGCACTTAAAGCTTTCATCTTTGAGAGAGAGGAGAAAATCAAGCTGCTTCAGATCTGAAAACATCCACAGGTGTTTCTGTCCATCCTTCCACTGTGAGAAGACGACTCAGCGCTATGGGTCTGAAAGGATGTGTAGCTGTTCAAGAACACTGCACTGACCACCCCAGAGTCCAGATATCTAAATTACTCAATGTGTTCAAGATTATTTGGATCATGAGAAGAAGAAAATGCAACCAACACTGAACTTGGTGTAAGACTTTACTTAAAGGGTGTCTAAACAATACATTCATAACATCTTACATAAACACTTCATAACATGTTCATGAATGTTTAAATTTCCATTTATAAAATATACATGTTTTACATGATATTGATATAGGCTACCACGTCATTTTACTGAGAGACATTTTTCAAAATAAAAGTCCTAATTTTTTATTTTTAAAAATGTATGTTATTTTCAGTAAACCACCTCATTTCTTGACAGCCAAAATAAAAATGACCTCACTTTATCCCTTTGGTTGTTAAGTGCTTTGACACTACGGCACGTTTCATCTATACTTTCAACTTCTTTTTTAATGATGTTTTTTCTTAAGCATGTGTTGCTTTGCATGTTACTTTACTACATGGACAGTAAATTACTCATAAATATGCTTAGGAACCATCATTTGACTGAATCTTAGTGTGGTGGTGTGCCTAAGAGTCAAAGCACTCAATGACCAAAGAGATAAAGCGAGGTCATTTTTATTATGGCTGTCAAGAAATGAGGCATTTTACTGAAAATGATATACTTTTTCAAAAATAAATAAATAAATAGAAAAAAATTTATTTTGAAAAATGTCTCTCAGTACAGTGACATGGTAGCCTATATCAAAATCATGTAAAACGTAAATTTTATAAATGGACATTTAAACATTCATGAACATGTTATGAAGTGTTTATGTAAGATGTTATGAATGTGTTATTTAGACACCCTTTAAGTGTTGCCGAACTTTGCACATGTGAAAAAATATCCCTGCAGATTTCTTCAAAAACTGAAAGCAAATCTCCTGAAAAGACAATGAAAACTGAAATAAAGGCAGAGTGGACACACCGAATATTGAAAAATCTGATATTATATTGAGTTGCTGAGATTTCTGTATAGTTTGTGTGTTTTAATAGTGTGGTCTCTGACTTTTGCACAACACTGTACATGCATTATTATTTTTTTATACAAAAAAGTAAAGAAGCACTTTTTATTTCATTGTTGAATTGCTTGCTGTATGTGTCTCAACATGGCTATTCTGGAATGTGAAAATAATCAATGATCATTTTCAAAATGTGAAAAGTTAAAATTGTATATTTCTTTGAATTACTGTATCTTGCTACACATTAGAATGTAAAGATTACTGATACCTTTGTACAAAAGTTTTCAATTAAAGTCACAACTACAGAACGTCTTGTGGGTCAATGTCTTCAAGCTGACCTGAAATCAACATTTTATCTTGTTAGTTCATGTCTCTGGTTAAGCACGAGTCATAATATCACACATTTTAAAAGACAAAATGCTTGTTTTCCTGTGATCTTCCACATGTAGGGCCTCTAAAACGTTTTCTGAGCTGTTTGCTGCATCAGTGGGCGAGGAAATTATTATTACAATAATATTAATGTTGTTAATGTAATGTTATGGACAATAATACAATGTAATAATATACTAATATTATGTATAATAATATCATGTTTCACCTTCCCCTCCTACCACCCCCACTTATCACAGAGAGAAAGGTAACCCTTTATTTTGATGGTCTCCTGAAGATGTTTTGTAGAAGCTTGGTTCATCTTTAAACAACATTCAGCCAAATATCTATTAAGTGAAAGTGAACTTGAAGTCAAGTTGACAGATTCCATTACATCAAACACTGCTCATAAACCTAACCATAACCATAAACCTAACCATAACTATAAACCTAACCACAACCATAATGTTGCTGATAATCAGTCGAGTATCACCAGCACATTTGTTAATAATTAAGTATCTGTAAATCATATAATGGGGATCATCAAAATAAAGCATGACTGAGAGAAACACTCAGCTCAGAGACCCTCCATGATATTGTGTTTCACTCAGAAGTGGCACAGAAAGAGTGTTTATGATTTACAATTCACACTGACTTTAAATGCAAATGATGTTATTCACATATTCACATCATCTCAAATGTATCTGTTCTACATATTTGATTACCTGAGTTCAGAGAAGTCTACAGTCGTTATTCAGAAATGTAGATAAATGCATCTCATCTGTGCATTAGAACAGTGAATACTTCTGTTTTACATTACAGGAAAATAATCAGATCAGTAAATCTGTCACAGCCACTCAGCCTGACTAAGAACATAATCAGACGACTCACATAAATCTGATAAATACAGACGGTGACAAATTAAAGGAGCTGAAAATTTCCTATTAATGTGTTGGGCCACCATGAGACACTAGAGCAGCTTCAATGGGACTCATCATAGACTATATCTTATCTATATAGAACTATGAACACTACACTCCTAAATAAGATGGTTTTTCAGGGGTTCTTTAGTAAGGATAATGGTTCTATATAGAACCATGAACACTCGAAGAAACATTTGCATGCTTAAATGGTTCCTCTCATGGTGAAATGGCTCTTCAGACTGATGGAAGATGTGTTGCATATTTTTCTACACAGTAGCTTTTTGAAAATGCTTCCATAAAGGCCCAAAAAGGGTTACATATAACACCAAAAAGGTCAAGCTTGTAACAACAGAAGAGCGCTTTTTGGTGCTATATAGAACCCTTTTCAAAAAAGTTCTATATACACACTTTAAAAAATGGTTCTTTAGTAAAGAAAATTGGAAAGCAAACATTTCTTGGAATGTTTCCAGAGCGGTGCTAATAATCCTAAAAAAATCTACACGCCTGTCTGTAAATAATAAATAAATGAGGAAAATGCTTGCTGTGTAAATGTAGTTATCAGGTTTATTAGAGCATCTCATGATCTAATAACATGGATCTGAACATGGTTTCTTTGGAATTGGAAAACATTACACTGATCATTTCACAAAGACCGACCAATGAAGTGGACATTTCCAATGTCCAGTTGAACACGTAGCATTAGGTTGTTCTGCATTTGTAGTAAAAGGTAATCAGTCCTGTTTCGTTTGTGCACATCCAGAATCTACACAGTAAAAAAAAAAAGGGGAACCTTTACATGGAGGGGAGATGAGAGAGAGAGAGAGAGGTTTAAAGGGACTCAGCTCGGTTCTCAGCATAGAGAACACAATACGGTCTTTACATGGAAGATCTGTTATGGTAGAAGACTGCAGGTTTTGATGGAGGCACACTATGAGATGAAAATGGCTGCTTCACTCTGAAGAGCCATGTTGGGAAACCCCTCCATCACTGTTACTACCAGTCCTACAGGGAGAGAACACAGGACTGATAACTTAAAGAAATACTCCGATGTTTTCAACATAATCTCTGACACATCCTCTACCACACAGTCGATTACCATCAACAATAATGTCAATGCGTTTCCCTGTACAGACTCCAAACTCATGACTGAAGCCAGTGGGCAGCCGCTGAATTCCTTCAGTAAACATGTATGTGAAACATTGCTTTGTA
The DNA here is from genome assembly GCF_904425465.1 of Colossoma macropomum. NCBI lineage: Eukaryota > Metazoa > Chordata > Actinopteri > Characiformes > Serrasalmidae > Colossoma > Colossoma macropomum. Next base: position 7,234,886 of record NW_023494799.1, read on the forward strand.
GAGCTCTTTCGTTAATTTGATATGCTGCTTTTCATGTTATGTAATATTCTGTAGTGCATTATCCTCTTAGTGTATTTATCCATCTATAACCAGCATGCATTACTCAAAAAGGTCAATTATTGGAAACTCCCAGAACGACTGCTAGCATAGCTTTTGATGAAGTTTTACTGCCCTGTTGTGGCTCCACAGCAGAACTAGATTTCTTTTTTTTTTTTAGGTAAAAATAAAATAATCCTCCTTTACAGTAAAATAAAGCTCTGCTGATCGTTCAACACAGTTTAACAATAAATGCTCTTAAACACTGGAGTTGTTTAAATATCTGCTAATTCACCCTTTAACCCTGAAGATTAGGGCGCAGACTGCTGATCATCATAGCAATGCAGACAGCAATCTTGCCTAGCTGGTAGGTAACGAAACGGCAAAGAGAAAGATTTACGATGAACATTGATAATTTGGAGACGAATGGACTTTTTTGCATTTCTAATCACTCCAGCTGGTTTCCTGATACGTTTAGTCAGCAATGAGAAATGGTCAAACACTGAAAAGTCACAAAAATGAAGTCAGCTTCTCATTCAAATTGTCCCGTTCCACCTTAAACAGTGCAGTAGTTCCATTCTGGCGCCTCAGGCACCATTTAAGGTGGAACAGAAAAATTCGAACAACAAGCTGGTGAAGAAGAAGCTGCCTTCAGCCTCGTAAGAAGTCAAACATGGAGGGACATTTTACATGAAAATGTTCTCCTTTTGAGGAAATGTTTCCTGCTGGAGATGTGAGAAAAGCAGCTATAGTTGAGCTAAAGCTTAAAGCAGAGCAAAGTAAGTCTGTGTTTTCATTTGTATTTTTTAGGCTATACTAGGACATTAGCACATACTGAGACATACTTACATCTGAGACATGTAGATATTTACAGCCAAGATGGTAAAATGGACATAAAATGTTGTGGCTCTCAAGGTGGTTAGGTTTTTGCTGAAAGGACAAAATGGCCTGTTCTAGCCATTAAACCCTGCAGGAGGTAAGTAGGCAAGCTCCCATCTGATCGTGCACAGGCACCTGAAAACTAAGACAGTGAATGTAACAGGAATTGTTGATCTTGTGTAAGAAAGTCAGATAGAACTTCATCAGAACAGCTTTGCTAAGACGTTCTCTCGTCTACTTCATGCCAACACTTGTACTGTAGGACTGCAGTGCTTGAAGTTTTGTATTTGTCATATATTTAACATTTATACACAGAATCCAGTGACTTTCCACTCACTTCTAAGTATTTTCTCAGTGAAGAGGTTTTCTGTTCTGTTCCAAGTTCAGGTAAATGTACCAAAATAAATGTCTGTGGTAGCTGATGGTACAATACAGATGAGCCAGACAGAGACTAGGCTGAAAAACGCCGGAGTCTTCCTTTAAGATCATTCGGAATCACCAGATTCAGTGACGCTTGCAAGTCATAACGAAGTTTGTGCTAAGGTGCTTTGAGGGAACTCACTCAAATTAACGTATCCCTGCTCTGAAACATCTGATTCAGGCCATGCGCTCATCATAAAGCCCTACATGAGTTCAATCCAGAAGGCTGGAGAAGGGAAAACATGGACTTAAGGCCCAGCAGCTTCAGTCTGCAAGCTCTGACTAGAGCCTCCCCCGGCATTTGCTTTGACCTTGAGGTCATTAGAGTGTCTTGCAAGAATCTGGCACACTTCCTTTTTGAAGAGAGGGAGTCCAGCTGACACAGGATTTCCTCACATTGTGGGATACATACACACACACACACACACACACACACACACACAAAGCAGGATATAGGAACCATCTTCATTAAGACTTTTACAGGAAAACTAGTTCAAATGTCCAACAAAATTAAACCAAATTAAGGAAATAAATTACATATTTACACTGATGAGATCTGTGATCTGGTAATAGTTTGTGTAAGAAAAAAAGATGCATAAAAAATGCATATAATTTTCAGTCAACAGACTTGATTAATCAGTTATTACGCAGGACAGCTGCTTTTAAATTATCCTATTTTACTATTTTCACTATGAGAAATCACAACATTTCTAATTGTTCATAAACAGTACAAAAATGGAGAATATACAGCATCAACCTAAAAAAAGGACTAACAAATACAGCAGACTGAAAAATCAAACAACAAAATGAATGGAATTTCCAGTTTGATTTAAGAAAGGTCAGTTACACTGCCACGCCGTACTATATCATATATCATCACTGTCAGAACAAAACCTCATCTCTCAATTTTTATTGTTTTTTATTTTTATAGATTGTGAAACACCTGCTGCCCAATGTGTTAAACCTTCTCACTAACAGAAATGCTCTAAAATCTTGTTTGAATGTTGTTTGTTTTGTTTTTGTTATGATGGTGATGACATTTGTGTCATTTTTTTACTTTTTGTATGACTTAAAAACTCTTTGCATTGTGTTAAAAATTCACAACAATGAATGAACCAACAGGTGCTCAAATCTCCAAACTAGTAAGTTTACAGGAGACGGTAAAGACATTCTCAACGTTTAACGGATGTTAATGTAAAGCGAATTTGAAATTGGTCCATTCATCATAAAATTTTCACACAGCATAAAGGGTTTTCTAATTATCCAAAAAAGTTACAAAATGACAAAAATCGAGAAAAAAGTGTCCCGACAGTGATGATATATATATATATATATATACACTATACAGTACAGTACAAAAGTCTAAGGCACCTGAGAAAATGAAAAAGCTGTTTATCTGGGCGGAAATAATTTTTCTTCTATATCATTGCTGTCCAAAGAAAAACAAGTATCTCCAAAATGGTAACTTTACAGGAGAGAGCAAAAACGCCCTAACGTAAGTTAATGTAAAGAGATTGTATTCTAACTGATTTTGGGGCATTTCTATTGGTCCAATCATCATGAAATTTTCACACAATGTAAAGAAGAACTGTCATGTTCAAATGACGTAGAAATATAAAAATCGGCAAACATGGAGATACATGTGTTTCTTTGGACAGTGACGATATGTTAATGTATTCATTTAACTGTTTCCAAACTTCGCCTCATGACAGCCCAGTATTATTTGGAGTTTTCATCACACACCTGGTCTGGCTTAAGCAATACTTCATTAAATTAAAATCAGGTGTACTGATAATGGTATTTAACAAATTCTATGTGGTGGCTGGAGGAGTCGAGGAGACATCTGGAACAAAACCTGTGTTCTTCTTCTAACCTGCTCATAAAACATCAGCTACTTTTTTGAAAACAAGAAACTAGAAATACTTGTTACTGCATTTACATTTATTAGATACCCATGTTACATAGTGTTTGTAGACAAAAACTATTACTGCTGAGATAAATGACTTCAAACAATTTGCTTAGGTGCCTTAGACATTTGCACAGTACAGCATAGCCAATATACATGTTATATAGATTATGTATAACATTAACAATATATCCCTTATCACATTACATCCCTGTTTTCTATGCAATAATATGGATCTGAAATGTGATCAGTGACTACTGATTATTTATTAAGCAATGTGATTTTGAGAGCCTAGTGTCAGTCGGCTGGTGATTCTGAGGAGAGTCGTGTTGGGGTGTGTGTGTGTGTGTGTGTGTGTGTGTGTGTGTGTGTGTGTGTGTGTGTGTGGATTAGGTCTGAATGAGCTCTTTGAGTTGAAGCAGTTTCCTTCAGGTCAATCACATCTCCCTCAGCTGCTGCTGCCAACAGAAGAGTCAGCCAGGTTCAATGCCTGCTCATTATGCACATAAAACAAAGATAATGAAAAGGATCCGAGCTCACAGGTCATCAGCAATTTCCCTTCTTCATTAGCCACGGATCCAGCACACGCACACGGACACACAGACAGATATTAAAGGGGTCAAGCTTGAAGTAGAAGCTGAGGAAAGTGCTACTCAGTCTCAACAGTCTTTCTCTCTGTCTTTCTCTCCTTCCAGTCCACCTGTGAGTCTCTGTTTACCCCCGTCTCCCTGCAGCAGTCTGTATGATTCAGCTGTGCTGCAGTTGAAGGTGATGGAGGTGGCCGACTGAGCTGCGTCTCTGCAGCGTGCGGAGGCTGCATTAAGACTCCATCTTCTCAGTGAAATGTCAGGAATGAAGATGTGAGTTCAGTAAGTTGTGCAGTTCTTGCTGGCTCCCTGCCAGGCAGTCCTTCATGTGCGTGTAAGTGCGTGTTAGGACAGTACAGACAGCGTCACGACCCCTCGCTGCTTCTTCAGGATGGCCACGGCCTGTTCGTGTGTGGCTCCTTCCAGACTCTCTCCGTTCACAGACAGGATCTGATCCCCGCGCTTCAGACGCCCGTCCACCGCTGCTGCCCCCTACAGGCCAAACAAGGGAAAGAACATGAGGGGCAAGTTATATTATGTGTACAAATGATATTATAGTATTACATTATTATTATTACAATAATAATAATTATTATTAATAATATATGCATCATATTGTATCATATGTTTCAAACCAGCTATAAGGTACAAGCCTCAACAACTAAATATAATATCAATATTTTCAATATTCCCATCACCGCCACTACGAACAATTCTAAATTTGTCTAGAACTGAGCATTTTAAACCACTCTGAATGACTTTGTTTACATCTTATGAATGTAATTATGCGGACATTTTGAAAAACCTGTGGAACTCCCGTTTGACCTATTTGGGGGGCTGTCTGTGCAAAGGTTATGGCATATTTTGTATTTTACTTTCAAAGTCAATATTTGTGTTACTGCCAATATGTTAAACTCAGCAAATAAATAGAAATTGTGCACTAAGACTTGCCAAAAATGCCACATTTATGCATGTTCTCAACAAAACACGTAATTAGACCAGGAGTGTCCTAACTTTTGCATTCGACTGTACATGATCAAAATGTGCAGTGTGTGGGATCTCCAGGACTGGAACTGGGAACCCCTGCAAGAGCTGTTGATCAGCAGGGATGTGAGGACTCAGGACTGTCACGTGTGCGACCCCTGCTGGTGCCTGGCAGCCATTGCAGAACCAGGGCAACCAATTAAGGCAATTTTACATTCAGTTATACAATAGCCTTATAGAATTCACATAATCACATAATAAATTATAACATTATATGCACATACAAAGTACTGTTTATCTAGACAATAACTGTTTCTGTTTGTAAAACACACCACATAACATCAGAACAAGTACAAACAAACAATAATGCAATAAGAATTTACTTATTTTAAAAAGTAGTTGACAACTTTTGAGCTAGTTAGAAGATCTTGGAGGCCCTAGTCATCGTACGAATTTCTCTAATTTCATCACCAGCACACAATATAACTTAATGAAGCCCTCAAGCCAAACCATCATCATCATCATCATCGTTAACCGCTTAGTCCAGATAGGGTCGCGGTAGCAGTTGGGAGAGCAGAGAATCCCAGGTGACCCTGTCCCCCGCAACTTCCTCCAGCTCATTCCCGGGGACCCCAAGCCGCTCCCAGGCCAACTTGGAGATATAATCCCTCCAGCGGATCCTAGGACGACCCCGGGGTCTTATTCCGGTAGGCCGTGCCTGGTACACCCCCACCGGGAGGCGTCCAGGGGGCATCCGGATCAGATGCCCAAACCACCTCAGCTGGCTCCTCTCAATGCGGAGGAGTAGCGGCTCTACTCCGAGCTCCTCCCGGATGGCCGAGTTCCTCACCCTATCAAATAGAGTGTAGCCCGCCACCCTGTGAAGAAAGCTCATTTCCGCCGCTTGTATTCGCGATCTCATTCTTTCGGTCATTACCCACAGCTCATGACCATAGGTGAGGGTCGGGATGTAGACCGATCAGTAAACAGAAACCCTCTTCACCACTACAGTCCGGTACAGCGACCGCATTACTGCTGCCGCTTGTCCCAGCCTGCGGTCGATCTCACGATCCTTCTTCCCATCGCTCGTGAACAAGACAGTACATGGTTTGGCTTGAACAGGGTCTTGTTCAAGCCAAACCATGTACTGTTATTTGGGCTTCCTCAAGGACAGGTTTGGAAAGGGTTTAACACACTGGGATACAAAAAAAACACTACTTTTTTTGTTTTTCTGAGTGAAAAATAAATGGCTTTCTACATATAATTTTCTAAGGTGTCTAAGACGCGCACAGTACTATATACACACATGCACATTAAGTATATATGTGTGTACATGTGTTTGTGTACCTTGCTGAAGACTGTTTTGACGTAGATGGGAAGATCTCCATGTGGGCTCCCGAAGCCACCCACTATGCTGAAGCCCAGTCCTTCAGAGCCCTTCTCTAGAGTGATGCTCTTTGGCTTGGGAGTTCTGTAAGAGAAAACCATCACCCTCTTTAAATAATTAAATTATTTCTAAAATGATATTTTAGTATTTCAGTGTACACTGTGTAAGTTATTACTGAATGAGGTAATTAAGCAATAGAACACGAGAGGGAGTGTGTTATTACAAAATAACATCACGGCTGTGATTTGGTCGCAGTAGATCATTACAGCCGTGATGTTATTTGCGTTAACACACAACCTCGACTGTTCTATTGCTTTTATACAGCAGCTGTATAAAGTAATAAATTGATAAACTGGGCCGTGAACCTGGCATTTAATGTGTTTTAATGTTAGCAGTTACTTCCACCAAATTACAGTTCTTTAACAAACAGCTTGTTGCTACGTCAGAGTAACAAGCTCCACTCACTCGCTGCACAGCTGGCAGTTCGTTCTCCAACTCCTCACACTAAATTCCGAAATGGTCAATAGCACCGCGCGAGCTTTTCAGTCGGCAGCTGTGACAGAAGAACCCCTAATCTACCTGGAATTACCCAGAAACGAACCCAATACCATTCGCCAAATGTGTAGTCTCATCTTCAGAGTCTGACCAAATCGGACTGAGCCATAAAACTGCCGCAATAACAGGTTTAGCTCAGTTTTGTCAATTTTTGCCAGATCAGTATTAATGTTGTTTTGTTCCAGCCAGTCTGTAAAGCATCTTACAGCCCATTTAGTTCGGGGAATGGTATTCAGTTCATTTCTGGCTGATTCCAGGTTGTTTAGCTGTTCTTCTGTCACTGCTGCCGACTGAAAAGCTGCTCAGTGGTGATGACAGTTTGGGAATTTAGTGTGGTCTCATCTACAGAGTCTGACCAAATCGGCTGTTGGTCAAATGTGATCTCAAAAGTGTCCATTTTCTGTTTGTGGCAAAGTAAGAAGTAAAAATGTTCAAATGGCTTGAGCGTCTCCTACAGCTGTCAAAATCGTTGCTTAGCAACGGCGTCTCAGCGGAGTGATACAGTGTTTGTGAAAAAATGTGCTGTTATGGCGAAATAATCAACCAATCAGCTTGCGTGGCCGGGAACTAACTGTGGTATAACAGCAATTATTATTTATTAATATGACAAGTGATTCAGAACGTTTGAATGGTAGCTTGAACTGTATCATCACATCTTAAATCATTCTTCAAGTTTTAAAAAACAAACCTCTTTTGCTTTTCCAGAGGAGGAGTGAATACAGCAGAGTAATGGACAGAGATCCCGCTCATTTATTATTTGGTGTTATTATTTTCAAAAAGAATGTTATTATTAGAAAAAGAAATACTTTTCGCCCTCTATCTTGTGCATTTAAATGAGGTCACACTGAGAGAGTACATGCTGACCATATATATATATATGGTTAATATGGTTAGACTGATGGCGGAGTATGAGGGAGCCTCATGGGAGTTTTGCACGATGGATAGAAGAGCATGATTGGTGGAGAGTCCTGTCACTCACTCTGGTTCTGTAGGCTGGGTCTCTGGATTGGTGCTGAGGGCGGAGCTTGAGGACATGCTCTCCACCTGACTGGCTATGGCGCTGATGTTAGTGTCTGCAATCACCTGTCAATCAAACACACAGACAAAGAGCAGCATTAAACATTGAACTGTTCAGAGCTGTTTATCTGGCTGTAAGTGTATTTGTGATAGTAAAACACCACAAAACATTAGAATAAATGAAAATAAACATAAATACAGTAAAACATAAGAAATGATTATTTATTTTAAATGTAGACATGATGTGCTCTTGCAAAGCCAGGAAAAAACACTTTTGGTTCCCTAAAGAACTATGTTTAAAAACAGGTTTGTAAGTCTGAAGAATCTTTTAAAGGCTTAATGAACCACAAAATATAAAGGTTTCTGGCACCTTCATTTTTGAGAGGGTAGTTCTCTGATTTAACTTAATAAGGCACTGACTAAGCTAAAGCACATACTGGATGTTAACTACATATGATACTGGCTGGTATGAGGAGAGGTTTGGAAAGGGTTGAACAAACACATTGACAGAGATAAAATTACTACTTATCATAGTAATATTATTTGTATTTATTCTAATTTTAGTGTTTTTCTGAGCAAATAATTCGTATTTGCATCTGGATGCCCCTGGTCAAATGTCATGTTCTGTTGATCTTCTAGGTGAAAATAATTTAAGACTCTACAGAGAACTTAAATATGGCATGACTGCAAATTTTAGAGTACAATTTTTATTTATTTAGTGAGCGTAATATACTGGAAAAAAATAAATATAAAATGTGCCATAACTTTTGCACAGGCCACATTTGTGTTATTTTTTCAAATAAAATTCAGTAATTGTGCATTAAAATGTGCAGAAGTGTGTTCTCTGTAGAGGATGCACACAACTGTATGTATATATACACACAGTACTGTGCAAAGGTCCTGAGCACTTATTTAAAACCTTGTCAGTAAGTGTAAAAACATTATATCTCATTAGAATAAATGCATATATATTCAGTAAAAAGTAGTAAGTAGACAGATAGAATAAGTAGGTAGACAACAGAACAAGTTTGGTTCAAGATTTCTCTTCGAAGCCCCCAGCTGTCACATGGATTTGCTAAACTCCATCAGCAGCACACCTGATTTACCATAATGAAGTACTGATGAGCCAAACCAGGTACTGGACGAAAACAAATAATACTGGCCTTCCTCAAAGAGAGCTTAGGAACAAAAACACTGACAGACATGAAATCACTACTTATTGTATCAATGTTATCAGGATTTATTCTATGTATATATCGTCACTGTTGCTGTCATATCCCCTCATATCTCCGCAATGGTAGCTTTTAAGAAGGAGGAAAAAATCTTTAAATGGACATTAACAGAACTAATTTTGGTCCATTCATTATAAAATTACTACAAAATGTAAAGGGCAGCTGGCATTTTCACAGTATGTCAAAAAATTCAATACATATATTGGAATGGGCGATATGACAAAATTATTATATTACAACAAAGACATTTTTATGATACACAACATGTATCATGATGTATAGGTCTTCTGAGATTTAATAAGCTAGAACAGACAACATAGAACCTGTAGTGCCACATCTAAAAATAATAGTTACACCATAGTAATAATAAACCTACAACAATGATTTTTATTTAATGTTATAAAAACTACTCTGCACTAAATCCAATTAAACAGGCCTAATTATGCACACTTTGTAATGAAACATGTAGTTAGTGTTCCTTACAGAAAGGTGTATTGTGACAATGTATCACGATAATGGTGTATATATATATATCTGCTGTCTGAACAAAACCTTGTATCTTCATTTTTGTGGTTTTCTGTTTTTCACATAATTTGAGAAAAGCTGTTGCTCTTTACATTGTGTGTAGATTTCATCAAGAACCGACCGACACAAATGACCAAAATATACTTGGAGAAAAGTCTGGTTCCATTGACTTACATTAAAAGAAGTAAAGTATGTTTTTTCCCTCTCCTGTGAAGTTCTCATTTTGGAGATACAAGGTTTTGTTCCAACAGCAGCAATATATAGGAAAAAACACACTTTACTTTTAATGTAAGTCAATGGAACATAACTTTTTTCTAAGTAATTTTGTGCCGCTTCTTTTGATCCATTCATCGTGAAATTGACACACAATGTAAAGGCAAACAGGCATTTCCAAATTATGTTAAAAACTGAAAAACAACAAAAATGGAGATACAAGGTTTTGTTCCAACAGTAAGGATATATATACATACACACACACACATACACACACATATACACACACACACACACATACATATATACACACACACACACCCTATTACACAAACACATGCACTATGTGTCCTAATAAACTACCACGCTGAGGTTCTCCTGCATCAAACCTCAAATCAGCATGCGTGTCCCCAAGTGTGTGTGTGTCACAGATGACTGCCTGTCTGAGATAACGTTTATGTGCTCATGTGTGTGATGTGTGTGTTCAGCATTGAAATGCACCCCTCTAATCCTTTACCGTCCCGGGTGCCAGCATAGAGTCCTGCAGCCGATTGTTCTACAGACACACGCTGCTTCAAAGACATCGATCCTCCAACCGACACATCATTCTGCCATCATTCATCAGCCCTCTGCCTCCCCTTCTCCTGATCTAAATGCCTGCTTTTGTTTTTTCAGTTTATTTCTTTATTTTACTCCGCACATCAATTAAACGCCCTGCCTGCGAAAAGAGGCAGACGTGGCTCCGAATACCCTCATTTCCATATTTAATTAACAATGAGGCAATTAAAACTAAAATACACAACAACAACAAACAAAGGCTAATTAATGAATGACTCGGCCAGTTTGCGAGCAAAGCGGTGAAACATTCCCCTGCCATCACATTCAGTTATCTCCCTGATGCACCTTCAGAGAGAGAGAGAGAGAGAGAGAGAGAGAGAGAGAGAGAGAGAGAGAGAGAGAGAGAGAGAGAGAGAGAGAGAAACAGTAGTTATGGAAGCACCTTTGAATTGATTGCAACATACTGTACAATCCAGTTAAGACTGCAGTGCTAAAAGTGATATCTTTGCATCTATAATCAGAATATTAAAATTATTCAGCCTATTTCTAGATGTTTTAAGTCATTATTTTAAGTGATTTTATCCAGAGAAATTGTCTTACTGTACTGGCAGCTCATTTTGCTTGTTTTAAGAAATAATGTTGGAAAAAAACAAAAATATCTGCCCATAGAGTAAGACGGGATCCCTCGCTCAGCTGACTTAAAACAAGTCAAAAATGTCTAGAGACAAGGTTAAACAATCTTGAATGAGAAATGTCACATATATTGACTAGATTTAAAACGATTTCACTTCCAAATTACTTGGAAAAAAGTCTGGTTCCACTGACTTATATTAAAAGTAAAGTAGGTTTTTTCCTTCTACTGTAAAGTTACCATTTTGGAGATACGAGGTTTTGTTCCATCAACAGCGACATGCATACAACTGAATGTGTCCAGAGGCTGAAATGAAGCAAGAATAACCTAATAATCACAGTGAATAGAGAGTTACTATGTGACATCTGACAAGTGGGGTGATACAGAGGAACACGTTCAATTACACGTTTTCTGCTCATAGACAAAAACAGAGGAGAACACATGGTCATATATGAGCAGGAATGGAGAAGGTAAATGATAGGAGAGGGAGAATATGAATGAGAGAGAGAGAGAGAGTAAGAGAGAGAGAAAGAGAGAGAGAGAGAGAGAGACACAGAGAGAGAGAGTACAGAGGTAAAGAGAAAGGCTGCAGGACAGACAGCAAAATGCATGAGTGAAGAGAAAAAGAGAGATAGTTTGTAAGAAAGAGAGAGAGTTTGGAGGAAGAGAGGAGAAAAATATAATACTGAATATTCAGATGTACTACTTAATTTTTCATATTTACCATTATTACTAGAATTAGTATTATTATTTTTGTTGCATGTCCATATTCATTTTATGCTTACGTGTATTACAATATCTATACTTCAAACATTAAAGCTTTACCCTTATGAACTACTTTATTAATTTATATTTTAATGATAACTCAATTTAACATGTATTATACAGCTTTGGCAACACAGGCCTCATAACCTGCCACGCCAATAAAGCATATTTGATTTGATTTGATTGAGAGAAAGAAAGCAAAGGTAGAAGAAGGAGAGAGAGGGAGAGAGATTAGGTGAGAGAAAGCAAAGAGATAGTGTGAGAGAGAGAAGAGAGAAAGAGGGTGGGAGACAGTGTGAGAGGGAAAAGGAGAGGAGAGAAAGAGAGTAAAGAAGAACGGGAGAGAGAGAGAGAGAGGGGGAGAGAGAAAAGAGGGAGATGGAAACAGTGAAAAAAGAAACAGAGAAAGGACAGAGGGAGAGAGAGAGGAAAAGGACGGGGAGAAAGAGAGAGGGGGGTCGAGAGAGAGCAAAGATGGGGAGAGAGAGAGAGAGGGGAAAAAGGGGAAAAAGAGAGAAGGGGGTTGAGAGAGAGCAAAGGTAGAGAGAGAGAGAGAGAGAGAGAGAGAGGGAGGAAAAGGGGGGACGAGAAAGGGGGATCAAGAGAGAGAGCAAAGGTAAAGAGAGAGAGACAGAGAGAGAGAGAGAGAGAGAGAGAGAGAGAGAGAGAGAGAGAGAGAGAGAGAGAGAGAGAGAGAGTAAACAGTAATTGGTCTCCTAGCTGTTGTAATCATGGCTGTGCAGGCAGGGCTCCCCTGTTTGAAAGCCCACTGCATTCCTCCTGGAGCGCGGCAGATAACGCCACATTTGCATAAAGGCCCAGGATTATCTGGCAACCCGCGCTCAACTGGCGCACAGCTGCTGAGAGCTGATAACAGCGCAGTGACACAGCACCAACCACTCACACACAAGCAGACATACACACACACACACGCACACACACACACACGCACACACACACACACACATGCACACACACACACACACACACACACCACATACTGTATATGGTACACACACACACACACACACACACAGTAAACAAACACACAAAAACGCTGATCAGTTCTGCATACAAACAGCAGCACACGGCACACAGTTCTGTTCTATACATCACCACATTCACCTGAACACCAGCACACACAATATGAAATCTCAGAGCCTCTATAACACTGTCACATACACATTCACAATGTTTAATACAAGCACACATGAATAATCAATCCCAGCTCTGCTTCACACTCATACACACACACACACACACACACACACACACACACACACACAGGGCCTTCAGTATGTATGGGTGATAAAATGAATGCATCACTTTATATGGAACTGAAAAAGCCTCAGTAAAGAAAAAACTAGCCTTGAGTTAAATGCTAAATAGAATGGAAAAGCAACATTATGCATAAGCAATCAGGCTAAAGAATCCTTTCCATGCCAAGAGCATCTTCAAGGGAATTCAAAGATGGGGCTCAACCCACGCCAGTCTACAGTCATGCTGCAATACAAGTAGGGTACATTCTTGAACCGGTCCATCCTGAAATCCCATTAGCCTTTGTGATGATCCTGCCGTGTAGCTCGGCTAGAAAGCACTAGCTACCAAGCTTGGCTGTATCATAATGTAGCGGTGCTGCAAAGACTTGCAGGCTTTTTCGGAGTGGGTGAATTTTCATCCTGGTGGTCAAAAACTTCAGAAAATGAAACTCTAAAACTACTGTAAGCTAATGGGGGTAACACAGCTACAGCCTATGGCAACAGATCCCTACTGTCTAATCTGTGTATCTCCAAAATGGTAACTTTATAACGTAAAAATGGTCTTAACTTGTATTGCAAGTTAATGTTAGGATTTCATTCTAAGTAATTTTGGATCATTTCTATCAATCCATTCATCAAGAAATGTTCACACAATGAATATCACCTGCTATGCTGTAGAAATAGAACAGATAGATATGCATGGTTTTGATATGACAACAACAAAATGTCACTTTTCATCAAATGTTCCACTCAAGCTGAGGCAGTACCACAGGTGTTTCAGCTACCTAGTTACATTTTTAAGCCAACGGTATTCAAATAAACAGGAAAATCTGTCAATTAAATCAAATGAATCAAATGAATCACATGATGTTCCAGTGACTAAGCTTTGATGCTCCATTAATGTATATACCAACCCTGGGCAACAACTAAAAAAATTAGCATAACATATGGATTTTCGGATTAATAAAAAGAGATTATTGATCATATATAAACAATTTCACTTTTCCTTTTGAAAGTTGTGACTGCAAACAAGTGCATTTGTAAGCTCCCACTAGTGTGGGTTCAAGTCTGTTTGTTCCCATTACATCAGGGGTTCTTAGCCTTTTTTTACAGCGCGGCCCTTCCTCAAGGTGAAAAATATTTCACACAATGTCCTCATTGACAACCCACACTCCCCTCTGCAGCCCCACCTACGCACACACTCCAGTATATACATTAAAAAAGTGCTTACTCACTTTCTGGGCCTGCATTCCTTAGCTAGCACAAACCAAAAATCTTCAGCCTGGTGCTGAAAAAATGCTTCATGTTCAGCAGCAAATCAAGACGCTCCCTCAGTAATGAATTCACCCAATAGAAATTCATAATTGATGTTAGCCTGAGCTGAGTTTGTATGCAAAATTAGTGTCAAAATTACTCTTTCTATATTTGATAAGGTTTATGTCTTGTAGCATCACTCTAACAACCCCCCTGAAACCACATAGCAACCCCCAGGTTAAGATCCCTGTTTTAAAGGATGCATATAAAAGAGAACTGCATGCTAATACTTTAAATTGCTTATTTAAAAGAATACTTAAAATTGCTAAAAGTGCATGAGTGAGTGAATTTCAAAGCCACGTCCAAGTGCTTTACATATTTAAAAACAACTCTGGCATTGTTACTGTGGACATATTCAAGAAATCAGCTATTCCCTGTGGGGAAAGTTTTTTTTCACATGTTCACAAGTCATTTAAACCATCGGGTGGTACAGAAAGCTGTAGAGAAAATGCCTTTCCTCAGTTGGTATGCTTCACTCTGGGAAACCTGCAGCAGAGACAGTGGGGAATTTGCTCTACCTTAGCCTAAAGATTTATTAATGCCTGGTAATAATACATTACTTTAACAGTAAGAGGAATAAAACATTACATATTATTTAACATTATTGTCTACAACTGTTTAAAATGAACTTAGCCCACTCTAGTTTCACAAAATCCCAGATTTACTTCTCAATCACTGCCAACATCTGATGCTTTACCTTGTTGTCCAGGCCTAGTATTCACTAACCCCATCACAAATTCCTGGTACGATAAAGAGATTTGGATCTCTGATGGTTCTTTAAGAGATCTCATAAAGCAAGAGCATACAAGATCAACTGGGTACCTGTAAAACAATGCTGCCAAAGGCGTTCTTTAGCATGTTGACTACTTCGCCATGGCTCAGACCCTCCAGAGACTGGGAGTTGATACTCACAATACGGTCCCCCACCTACAGAGAGAGTCAGAGGGAAAAAAACAACAAAAACACAATTAAGGTTCACACAAAACCACACATTCAATTAATTGATTTCAGTCCAACGCCATTCACAGCAGCAGCCTTCGCACTAACCGCTATAGAACGCTAAATCAATAATACTCTTCCTGCTTCAGTACACAGGCTGGAAGGACTGAAAGAGTGGAGGTTAAGGGGACGGGGACAAACAGCATAGAAAGAGGTGCTGTGTAACCTTGAGGCGGTGGGTCCTGGCAGCCACTCCATTAGCCTGGATCATGGCAATGAAAATTGGGATGTCCCCCAGGGGACTGCCTTTTCCCCCCGCTATACTGATACCCAACGCATCAGTGGGGCCCTGGAGGAGAAACATTAATGGAGAAATTAATGCAGCCTCACACGCAGGAAGAGTTTTATTACTGCTTGTGTGTAAGTACTGATTGGACTCTTACTCGGGTGATCTCCACTGTGCGGAGGCCTGTTTCAGATCCTGTAAGCACACACACATTCAGACACACGTTACCTTCAGAATACAAGACTGAAGAACATATTTTGGATTGTTTTGAATCGTTTTATGCTGCTTCATTCTTTTGTTTCACAGCAGCACTTACTGTGAGTCTAGGTTGCATCAAGACAACAAAGAAAATTCAATGTGCTCCCAAAATCCTCTGATAGTCTGGCACTGCCTACAGAGAGCAGCCTAATTGGTTAAATCAGTGAAGAATTTAAGGGATAACTCACTGCTGATCAGATTAGAATCCAAATATTTAGGCTCTCTGATACAAAATCATGCAAAAATAAGAAATTCACACTTTTATTCCTAGAGAGGACTCTAAAGCTTTACCCAAGAGGACTAATGTTACCTCAGTTAACGTTACTAGTCTAGTCACATCCAAACTTATTTCAACTCATCTTTTAACTCTAAAAAAAAAGTAAAGTAATTAAGAGCTAAGTTCATTAAGTAATGCTGAAAGTTTTATTTCATTAAATCTATGCAAGTGTAAAATGAACTTGATGTATCTTGATATTTATCCATGCTTTCTGTGATATTCTTGACTCATCTCTAATGATCAAGTCAGGCCAAATATACATGGACCCTTTTATTAATGGATACTTTGGGTCCAACTGAGCAATAGCAAGCTAGATAACTTTCACCTAAACCCCCATTTCACGTCAAAACAAATGTTGGGACGCCAATCCAAATGCATGCTCAAACGAATTGAGAAAAATATTTAATTGCGATTTTTCTGATCAATGTTGCAAATCTAGGCCTGTTATTTTGGACAAGAAGACCAGAGCATCCACTTTTTCTAGCTTGAGACTTTAACACTGAACATGCCAGACTGCCACTTAGTCATGGTTGTGATGTCACAGCATTCAGTTGTTAGGGTTCTTTCTGATTGGTCTTACTCATCTGCAGGCAGTTTACAAGCTCTGATATTAGGTTAATGTTCCCCAATTAAGACAACATTGTTAATAAAAATAGCTATAATTAAAATTGCAGCACTTGCGATCTGAAAATTGCACTCTTTTAAATTGCGACTAATCTTTCAGTCCTATAGTGTGGTAGTTCTGAGGAACCAAGCCATCACGGAACTGTTAATGCATGTGGACACGGTCTGATCTGTTGCATCCAGAAAGAAGGGAAGAAGTCCCATCTCATGACTCCAATGTCAGCTGATTTACTGTAATTATTTGAACTGCTAGAAGAAAATGGATGTAACAAACTTTTCCCTCACTTTCCCTTACTATTCACACAGCTGTATGAAAATGGAAGCTAGTGTTAGTGCCACTGACTGTCTGTAGTTGAGAAAGGTTACCGGAGCTTTTGTTGTTGGGTTCGTGTGCAGTTCTCCTGGTGGTGCTGGGGGGCTGGCTGGGTGGGCTGATGGTGGTGTGGGCCGCAGGGGCAGCAGCGTTGCTATTGGTTGTGTTACTCGCATGGCTCATCTGGGAATGGAAGGAATACAGAAAATCAGAGGTAAATGAGGTAAAATGAGGTAAAACACAAACATTTTCATGAGTCAGCGTATACAGTTTTCCATGCAAGTGAGTGGTCCAGAATGGTTAACTATCCATACACCTGAATGCACTACTCAGTATCTACTCAGACAGATGAGCATGCATGTATGCACTGACACACTAAAAGATGCACACAAACACACATCCCAGAGAGTTTCACATAGTATTGGAGAACAATGTGCAACTGTGCATGACCTAAGGTTTACATGCAAGTGAAGTGTGTAGAGTGGTTAACTAATCTTACTAGAGATGGCAACGAACTGACACCTAATACCCTTATTGGGCTGATATAAGCAGGAAACGCTGGATATCAAAGGAAAAAAGCAAAAGAGAAAAACCCCAAATAAATCTGATCTGATTCAGCACCAAATCTAACCTGAAATATCAGAGTTTCACTAGATAAAAAAGCAGTTTTTCCTATGTAAGGTTTTACATAAGCAATGTTGTAAAACAGTGCACAGGCACTAATGGACTCTACACAGAATAAACTACTCACAGAAATAATTGTAAGACGTGTCTATTGTGCTGATTGTACTGAAAGATCAATTTTAATTATTAATCAAACCAAGAATCTGCTCCCTCCCGAGCCTGGATCAGAGATTTGTCTTCAGTTTTTAAAGAAAAGAATATTGGTCTCAGCTATTACTCGAGGATTCAGTATCATTATTGAGAAAAAAAAAGTGGTGTTGTGCCATCTCTAACACTGTTTACTCACACATACGAGCATGCAGGAACACACACACACAAACACACACACATCCCACAGGTTTTCAGGTAACTGGGGTGAGTGGTGTTCATCTGTACACAGTCGATCATGCAGTGTTTTATGCAGATGTCCAGGAGTGGTCAGTGCAGATGCCTGGCTGGTGTTATGGGTTAGAGTTTGGAGAGCGTGGAGCTGGAGGCATGCAGAGCTTCAGGGCAGAGGAAGAGCAGGGAAAGCCCAGCAAGGAGCCCCCTTACACACCTGGCTTCCCTGTGAGGTGCGTCTGGAGGAGATCCAGGAGGCAGCCTTCAGCCGGCCCAGCTCCAGCTGCACCATCCCCCTGGCACACTGCAGCAGGGCACAGCGCACGGGGTGTGACTGACGCACTTACACATTCACACACACACACATATGTATATACACACACATACACTTACAGATAGGGATGCAGAATGAAACCGGAATCATATCGGTATCGGCAGATATTTGCATAACAAATTATGGTTATTGGACAGATGTTCAGATTTGACTGACATTTCAAACCAATATTTGATTTATTATACTCCTAAAAACACAGGATGTTTGGGTGATGCTGGTAATAGTAATGCTAATCTGTGTGGATTTAGTCTCAATTTCTATATTTTGTTAATGTTTATGTACCAACATCAGTAGATATTTACGTGAATATTGTGTTAACAGCCAGCTAAGTAAAATAAATAAAGTAAAATGGCAGTTTGCCCATTCAAGAGCAAATAAGGCTATTTATGTTTCAACTTTGATAAAAAAATACTAGAAATGTGCTAATGTGTTTCATGTGTTCATGTAGTCTACAAAGGTGTGAGCTTTCCAGTGTAAAGCCAATAAAAGTCGATAAAAAGTTTGCAGAAAGTGGTTATGAACCACTTTGAGAGCTAAACCTGGTCCTCAGCAGTACTGATAAAATTCAGTATCACATTGAATATTTTCCAAAAATGTCACAGTATCACAGCATTTGATGATATTTAAGTTTGCATTTAAAAGTTGAAAAACCCATATTTTAAGAGTACTGCATTAAAAAAAGCCTGAAACCTGACAGTTTGTTCTGACTGGCCGGTTTATTCTCCACTTCAAATTACACCAAAGAGATTTACTAACATTGACTGATAAGAAACTACATTTCCAGAAGGGAAACTTACTATTTATTTACATTTTTTGTATTTTTGAAACACTCAGCATATGATGTACAGTACTGGGCAAAACTGAGAGACCACCTTTCATTTATTTAATTACCAGTAAAAACTACTATAAATTTTTTAGAAGATATTTCTGAGGAGATTAGATACATGATAATTGCAGAAGGAAGATGAAAGGAAAAGAAAAACAAGTGAAAAAACAGGAGTTTCCAAAAATGGAATAAAAAAAAAAGAGAGAGAAAATGGGACCCCACACAAAGAAGCTGCGGGACAAAAAACAGCAGATTGACCACCCCAGAGTCCAGGCCTTAATAAAAGTACTTGTGAGAAGCAGAAAGTGCAATCAACTTCTAAGACTGAACTTTGGAGGTGTGGAAAAAATTAAGTAATTACAGATTTTTATATTATATTTAGTTGTTGAGGCTTTTATGCAATTTCCAGTAAAATATGTGTTTTAAGCTTTTTTCATAACACTTAAAATGGTCGTTTTGACTAGAAATTCAATAAATGAAGGAGGATCTTTGACACTTGCACAATGATGTACAATGCAGTTAACGGTCAGATCGTTATTACTATGCATAAAGTGCACAAAATAGAATCAATTTAAAAACTAAAAACAAACTGTGGGATAACAGGGATGCCCAGCACTAGATGAACCCCTGAACTTCTCACCCCAAGCCTGCAGGTCCTCAGCATTTTATAGTTTAGTGTTGCTTATTCATACCTGATCAGAAATGACATCATCATGAAATTACCCAGTCTGTATTCCACTCTCTTTCTCTTATACACAAAGCCCACACATCTCTCACACCCTCTACCACACACTCAGCTCCATCCTGAATGCTGTATCGCCTGCACATTCACAAACAGTGCAAGGCTGCAGTGTGAGACTCAGCCAAGAGTATTCACTTGAGCTGTGTTCCACTGCAGAGACAGTCAGATGACTCAACACAAACAAAGCAGCTGAATCCAGAGCTAAACAACACACAACTATTTCACCAAGCACAAGAACAACTAAGTCTCTCCTCCCATCAGAACAGCAAAACAGTAAAAAAATAAAGAAATAAAAAAAATAATTATAATTATATTACGATTATATAAAAATGATATACAATTATATAAAAAAGATATTAATCTTTTTTTTAATTGTTACATTAATAAAGCATGTAACACACAATTCTGTTCATTAAATAAATTCAGTAGTTCAGTCTCTAAATGCCACATGGGGTTATGCAGGAATGCAAAAGCCCTTAATAAACACATCAATGGGGACACTTAGTGGCTGCTTTGTGCAACTGCAGCTTTGACTAAATCTCCTGTAATCCTGTTTGGGCCGTACTGTGTCATTGTTGTTGTTGTCGTCGTCGTTGTAAGTAGGGTTTAAGGTTTTAGGCTGAGCTTACCTTGAGGACGGCAGCGACGGTCTCCTGAGAGGCCTGTCTCATGTCCTCTCTGTCCACTGAGAGGATCTGGTCTCCTTGCATGAGTCTCCCGTCCACATCAGCTGCTCCACCCTTAACTACATCTGAGATAAAGACACCTGTGCCATTTCTGGAGGGGAGCAGGAGAAAGAGAGAGATCAGTAAAATGAATAGTACTTAATTACTTCATCCAGTGGTTCTCAATTCAACCCAAGTCCATGCAAATCAGAATTTTGTGTTTACCCCATTTTAACACAGCCAATAAAGCAAAGTAACACCACAGTGCTTATTTTTCTTTTTTCTTTTTTTTCTTTCAACAGCCTTTTCAGCTTCTGATGTAAGACACAATGATAAAATGACCTCCTATAGGCTTCCACGGGGCAGCAAAGTTTCACTTAGAAACAGTAATATACTAGTAATGCTGCAAAACAATGTTTTCGCTGTAGTTATTTTTACGCAATTTATGGCACAACCTGATAAATAACTGAACCTGTGTAACCTTTTAACTCCCTGGGACTATACTGCTGCTGTATACTGGACTGAATATTCTGGTGATATGTTTCAACTATGCCTGTTACATGATTAAAGATATTAATCATGATTAATTGCCTTAGTTTGTGTACTTAATTGTGATTAATTGTATTTGTCTTATATGACCATAAATACAGATTTTTTCCATTTTAAAAGTAGTGCACTTTCTTATAGCAATATAAGCAGATTCATCAGAATGTATTTATCACCTTCAGTAATTAAACTTAAACTCGAATGTAAAATCATGTGAATGCAGGGAGAATACGAAATAGGCTGAAGTTAGCTTCCGATTTCCATGTCTGACGTGCAGTGAGATCAACACTGGCTGCATGTTCCAGCTCCTCTGTGACTGTAACCTCTCACTCTCATATCGCTACGGTACATCTCGTTTTAAGGGGGAATGGAGCCTTTTCCACTTTGCTGTTGCTCTTATTGGTTTGCTGCTCATTGATTTATCCATCACCACCAAAGTCGCCCTCCAGTGCTAACAGATATTACTGATTGATACTGGCAGCATCAGAGCTGTGTTTTGCTAATAAATGACACTTCAGACTCAGTGTTCTTTGGTGATAAACAAATTCACCACTGCAGTAACTTGAATTAGCTTTAGTTTTATCAAGAGAGCCATCAAAGGTGTTTGTCATTTAAAAGCTGTATTTGAAGGAGAGAGCTTCAATCGTGGAGTCTTAGCAAGAGCACATGAGCATCTGGGCTTCAGGCTGGAGCTATGGATTGTTCCAAGGGTCAAACTAGGAAAATGCATTAACAGCGTTAAAAATTTATTTCATGGTATTAACGTGCTAACTTTGGCACCACTATTTCCAACCTGCTATTTGAGTGATGAGAGCCAGTGGAATTTAACTACTACAAATAATTATGTTTTGTTCTGGCATTGTTGGTCTGGGTGTGTCCTACGTTTGCTTAATTAGCGCAATGTAAATAACAATTTCACGCTAAACATGAACATGCTAGTGAACATCAGAAACTCTCACTCATCATGCATACATTAACCTGAGGATGAACTGTTTTTGTTCTCATGGTTGTGCAAAACCAGTTTGGATGTGGTATATCAGTTCATCCAGTTACTCAGGTATGAGTTTTGTCATAATCGTTATATTGGTATGTGCAGATAATGCAACATACAAACCATGCAAACAACACTAATGCTATCCCCTTTAGCTGAGTGGCTGAATCAGGGATGTTTCAGTCATGTTTTAAACGAAAATAAAAAACACAGCAGAACCTCGATCACCTCCTGCTGTCTAGTCTGTTACCTCTGAACTACTCCACTTTGTTTTCAAAGCAGTGGACATAAAGGAACAGCCAGTCTTTTGGAGTTAGACTTTTAGTGTTAGGACACCAGAGCAACTGCCTTGCTTCTGTTTCCTCTTGTACACTCTTAAAAATTACGGTTTTTAAAGGGTTCTTTAGTAAAGAAAATGGTTCTATATAGAACCATGAACACTCAAAGAACACTTCACATTATTAAAGTGTTTTTTCAACTGATGAAGAATGTGTTTCATCTATATAGCGCCAAAAAGGGTTCTTCTATTATTACGATGGCAAGCCTGTAACAACAGTAGAACCATATAAAACACGTTCTCCATCAATCTGAAGAACCCTTTAATCATGCAAAGGGTTCTGTGAGTGTTCAGGGCTCCATTTGGAACCATTTTCTTTACTTAAGAACCCTTGAAGAACCATTTTTTTTTACACGTATACCACCTGAAAAGTTAGCAAACTCAGTCAGCTGCATCAGATGATGCCATAGTTAGGGCCTTTTGTATAAAACAAGCCACAGACACTAGATAAATGACTTGAGTTGAAGTTGGCTTCTTATTCTAACGCTTTGTTCTGCCTTAAATGGGCCAGAAATTATATTTAGGGCTTATACAGGTGCTAGAATGAAACTGCTGCTGCATTTAAGGTGGAACAGAAAAATTTTAACAAAAGGCTCCTGAATAATAAGTTCTCTTCAGCCACGTAAAAATAAAGACGTCAAACAACATTTAGGACCGTTGTTGCCCGGCCTGGAGGGCTAGTGTAATAGTGGACAGCAATACTGACATAGGTTCATCTTTATATTGTTCAGTTTTGCTTTTACTATTTTGCGCAATAAAAAATTCCGATTTACTTATTTATTAAAAACATTTCTTAATAAAAAGTGAAGGGATAAAATAATATGCCATTGTTAACCTACAAAAATAGTTTTACTTTATCATCCAAAATGGTTTAATTTGAAAATATATAAATACAAAACCAATGGATGCAGTTCTATAGCCCTGTTAAGCCCTTGGGAGATGACTTTACTTTGTTAGAAGCATGCATAAAAAACACACCAAATTATGACAAGACTTGCAGAGATTGAGTAGCAGCAGTAATGAACATGCATGCCCTGCACCAGGAGATGTACCTCCATGCGGAGTTTGGCACTAAAATTAGATTTGCAGGATGTGGGCACTCACCTCTTGCCTACAATGCTGAGGCCCAGGCCACGGCCGCTCTTCTTCTGGAGGTCCACAGTGAACACATCTAGGTTTTCCTCGTCACGGTACTGCGCCTCGTCCCGCAGAACTGTCAGACGCACTTTAGCTGGAGTCTGCCTCAGAGCCGCGATGGCATCTTCATGGGCTACGCTGCGCAGGTCCACGCCATTCACCTGCAGGGGGCAACAGAGGGATGTAACTACACTCTCAGAAATAGGTTCTAAACTGTCACTGGGGCAGTGCCCCTCTTGTCACTGGCATGGAACCCTCAAGGGTACATCTCAGTACCTTTAGTCAGGGAACATAATTGTACCAAAATCCATTGAAATGATATTTTCTAAGTTGTACTGACTCCACACACCCCGTCTCGTCTACAGGCTTTTATTTTATTGTTCCGTTTTAAAACATTCGGTTATGAAAAAATACAAATATGTAACTTATTTAAGGTTCACAATCAGACCTTAAAACCACTGTTGTACTTTTGAGGGAACATTTACATTGTTTATACCTTGACAAATGAAAAATGTCCCTGCACAGAACCTGTATTTCTAAAAGTGTATAAATAAAGGCTGATTCACAGAGAGGCACAAACAAAATATCCTACTGTTGCTGCTGCCTCCGGATGAATGTCGTAACAAGTGTTGCTAGAAGTATAAAATGAATGTTACTATTATAATAATAGAAAAATATGAGGTTGTAGCCACTGAGAGTTCTGACAGTGAACTTTACATAACAATTAGCTCTGACCACACAGTCTGATTAGTTGAAATATGCTCCACCCATACTGCTATATCTGATATCATGTTTTTGGTCAACTATACCTGCTATACAAAAACAATACAACACTCGAGATTGTGTGATAACATTACCGCTGTGATGATCTACAGATGTGATGTTATTCACAGCAACATAATCCCCTTTGTTCTCTATTGCTCAAAGTCAATGTGAATCTGAAATCTTGATGTATGTTTTATTTGTACCGTGATTATTTCTGAGCGAAAGACAGTGTCAGAGAGGGTCTCTGGCATAGCTGAGCGCTGTCTCTCGATGGTAGGTGGGAGCTGGTGAGTGGGGGAGGTGAACCATGACATTATTGGTTAACATTATTTTTCCCCCCAAAATTGATAAATTGATAAATAAATGTCATTCAGAGTGGTCTGATGTGAATGCACCGTTCCAGAGAAACTTACGAAGCCAGAGCTGTTCACAATGGTTGTGATAGGAACCAGATGTTTGAAGATTCCTACAAAGGGTTATTAAATAAAATGGTTATCTGACTTCTGAGACATTATTTTATGATCATTTTGAGAGAAGGTTCTGGCCTAAAACAACACATAAAAACTCCAAGGACACATGTAGGTTCACTGATTGTTTTGGATAGTAAAAGTATACTAGTTCCTATCGCCAGCACTGTAAATGAGAGAGCGTGTTTACATGCACTCAATAATCTGATCATTCAAATGGTCATGTAAACACCACACTCTGATCTAGAAATATGATTAAGAAATTCGATTTCGACTGAACTGGATTTTAGCTCAGTAATCAGATTTCTCAGTGCATATGTTCATATGTTCAGTTCATATGTTCAGGTAAAGTGGCACAATGTTGAGCTGCGGCATGAAGTTCGAGTTTTACATTACATTTACGTTGCGTCTTCTTCTGTGAGTTCATTGGCTGGTTGCAAAGCAGAAATCTGATTACTGCCTGACTCATGCAGACTTGGAGTTTAACATTATCTGATTACTCAAGTGCATGTAAATGTGTTGATCAGATTACTGACAAAATCTGATTTTCTGCAGTTATCAGATTATTAAGTGGATGTAAACACACTCATTGACCTGGCAAGTTTCTCTAATATTAATCTCATCGAACCACTTTGAAGAACTCAAGAAGTCAAGCATTTTCTTTTAATTGCTGAAACTCTTCTTTAAATCCCCCTGTTTAACTGCGTTTTGATAAGCAGTTAAATAGCACATTTGAAAAGAATAACCAGACCAATTTTTTTCCTGAATTTCGCTTTGTAGGCCAGATGCATCCAACTTGCTGGCCACACTGAAGCTTGCAGTATTACTTTTGTCCAGCAGATGGAGATACTGGCTCAGCTTGGTCCATTGAGATAATGGCTTTTAAACGAGGAGCAATAGGGCATACATTACTGTTCTCTCCTTAGGGGAGGTAGGAAGCACAGCTGTTAGAGAGAGATGTTGAGTCACTGCTTGTGATCTCTGTCTCTCTGCCTCCTTTTCTGTCTCGCTCACCTCAAGGATCTGATCCCCTGCCCACAGTCGTCCGTCCCGTGCTGCAGCTCCCTCCTCATACACCTCATGGATCACTATGGCATCCTACATAAAGAGAGAGAGAGAGAGAGAGAGAGAGAGAGAGAGAGAGTGAGAGAGAGAGAATATGACCGAAATGATGTATTAAGATACTGCCAATGTCAAAGTCAATATGAAATAGAAAGACAAACTGAGATAAAGCCACAAAGACATTGACAGAAATCTTGAAATTGCCTTTCGGCAAAAGCAAAAGGTCTTGTAATGAAACAGATACACAGTTATCTTTCCCAGATGAAATACCCTGTATGCCCGAGGGCTTTTTTCTGTCAGATCAGAGTTGGCCCTCTGAGAGCACAGCTGGCCCACTGAGCTGGAATGAGGTGAATACTGATTGCTAAGTGACTGTGAGCAGGGTGAGGCTGGAGACAGACTCTGTTAGATGGCCTTAGAGAGAAAGGTCCAGTGGGATGACTCTGAAGAGAGGCAGGCTCCATGGGGGGGCTGCAGGGAGACAATCCTCACATGCGCTCCAGCCTCTGTGTGAAAGCTATACAGAAATTAACCCCTTAAACCCTTAATGTGGAGGGAAAATGGTTCATTCTACCTTTTAATTTATTCTTCTCTTTAATCAACATGTACCACTTTACAATAAGACTACCCTTATAAAAGCTTTATGAATGGTTTACAATTAGTTTATTAATGGTAAAAATCATTCTGTTAATTAAAATCATTAATATGCAGATGTAGCACATAAACAAAAAGGGCAACGGTGACTTGTTGCTTGCCAAAATGTGAGCTCCTATTCATCATACAGCTCAGATTTAACTGGTTACTTATCTTACTTTGTCTGCTACATCCGTCAGTTTTAAACCAGTCAGTTCCATCACATATTCATAATCATCAGATATAACAGCTATACCTGCTTATTAATGATGTTAATGTGTTTGAACTAATTCATAACCACTAATAAACTCATTTTAAACTATTCATCAAACTTTTATAAAGGTAGTCTTATTGTAAAGTGGTACCAAGAAGCATGATCTCCTGGAACGCAGAATACTTCAGACTTCAGTCACCTTCTACTGTTAGCACTTTTTCTTAAAGTGCAGAATCTGGTATTTACACCACTAGAGGGCCTGTGTGAAAGAGTTTAACATTAAAGGGGAATTCCACCAATCTTTCTAAATTTCTGCACTTTGATAGCCATTCAGAGTGGATTGATGTGGCTTGATTGATGCTCCATTCTAAAGAAACTTGCAGAGACAGAGTTGTTTTCAGGGGGTAGTGATGGGAACCAGACATGTGAAGAGTTTAATGCCTCTGAAAGCTATGGTGGTTATGAATACCTTGTCTGATGCCTGAGACACTGTTTTTTCATAGTTTTCTGATCAGGTTTTGGCCTAAAACATACTTTTTAAAATCCAGTTATGGTGGAGAGGTACAGCCATATGCAAAAGTTTGAATAACCTTGGTCAAATGACATGCTTTGTTGATTTGTGAAAATGTAAATATGCCATTTTCTGCACAACTTATATCTATTAATTTAACATATTGGAAAAAATAACATAAAATATGTCCTATTTAATTTTTTTCCAATATGGTCAACAAATAAACAGTAACCGTGCATTAGAATGTACAGAATTGTGTTCTATGTATAGTGTTAACTCTTTAACTTAGAAAACCAACAAAACATAATCTGACAACCCAAACCTTATATGCAGGGCACAGAAGGGCAAAATAGTGTCTGAAAAAATAATATATATTTTTTTTTAAAGATTTTCCACTATTTCACCATAATCAGCATTACATATAAAAACTCAGAAGACACATGTAGGTTAAAAGCTCCGGGGTAGGCAGCTGTGTTCAGTACCAGCTGAGTGTCTTTGCCTCCGACTATACTGAGGCCCAGTCCGGAGCGGCCCTTCGAGATCTCGATGACCGTCTCCTGCCCTGGAACTATGGGACATGTCGCAGGGTCTGCAAAAGAAAGACACAAAGAAAAGTAGAGTTACAAAAAGATGAAAAAGAAAGCAAGAAAAAAAAGAAGTGGGACAGATAGAAATTACAAAAGATGAACCAACTCTTTCATATATTGGAATATTTTGTCTTTTTCTGAGTGGCGTAGCTGCCCCTGTTTAAAAGGTTTCAGAAATCAATAGGACCTAAGTGCAAATGGTGCACTTCTCCATTTAGGAGAATGGAGAATTTATACACTGCATAAAGTTGCAATGTAAACATCAAAAATAACAACACTGGATTCAAAGATCAATATGTAACACTGCACAACAGAAGAGCCAAACAAGAGAGACAAAAATAACAAAGACTACAAGCGAGGTGTGCTTTACGCATTAGCGCCAGGAATAGACAGACATACAGCACCAGTTGCTC
Organism: Colossoma macropomum; assembly: GCF_904425465.1. Taxonomy (NCBI): domain Eukaryota; kingdom Metazoa; phylum Chordata; class Actinopteri; order Characiformes; family Serrasalmidae; genus Colossoma; species Colossoma macropomum. The sequence continues at coordinate 7,263,086 of NW_023494799.1, forward strand.
AAAAACATTGAATAAACAATTAAAATTCTCTGTAGAGAACAATTTGGACAGTCTCTCAGTCCAACCCAAAAACTGTTACTAGCCTTTACAAGGCTGATACTTTTTCTTTAAGGTAGTTATTTGGGAAGCATGTCAACAAAGCAGGGCTTAAAAAGAACAGATCTACAGTAGAAACTGATAAACACATAAGCAATGCTGTCAAATTTCATTGTTTAACGCCATTAACACATCTTCCTAGTTTGACCATTCAAACCATCTGTAGTAGCGCAGGCTGAAGCGCAGCTGCAGTTGCAATGACAGAATCTGCGATAGAAGCCAAGATGCAAAATAAAAGGGTCCTGGGGGGTCCAGGACCAGCTAATTAATTAATTGGACCTCCTGAGCGTCTCAAAACCAGAATTCTGGGGGGTCCCTGAAAATAAACTTATCACGTTATGCTGTCCATTAGGGAAAAATGACACTCAAATACAAATTCATGGAAAGTTCATTGTTTAGCTGCTTCAACCACAAATGGGAAACTCTAACATTAAACTCTGTTTAATATTCTTAACTAACTAAAGATGCAGCACTAACCTGCCTCAGTTAGGGCTGTAGCATTTGCATAGGCCTCAGTTGGTCCTTCATTGCCTAGTGAGTATGTTCGCGATATCTCTGAAAAACTTCACATTATGCCGCAGCACACGTGTAGATCTGAAAATCTGCCCAATTTCCCAAGAGTTTGGTGGAAAGAGTGAATTGTTGGTCATTCAAATGGAAGAAGGAAGAGGAGATTTACAAGATCCTAATTTATGTGAGGAAGAGCACAATACCAAACTAGAAAAGAGCATTTCCAAAAGAAGAATCGTTGAACCAAACATTTTGTTGCCATTAAACCTAGTGTCAGTGCTGCTTTGGTGAGTGAGGTAGCATTTAGCCAATGCTGGAGTAGTGAGCCATCATGAGACCCCCCCAAATACCAGGGGGTATTTCGCACACTGATTGTAGCCCTCTCATTCAAATACAACTTGAAAAGAGCTATGGAGAGGCGACCTATGGATAAATCAATGAGCAGCAAACCAACAAAACAAACAGCGAAGTGGAAAGCTCCAGAGCTCCAGAGAGGTTTGACCCACTGACCGTATATATGATAGATTTAATATATACACTCATTGGTTGGAATATGCAGCCACTGCTGCTCTCACTGGACGTCAGTAATAAAAACTAGTAACTGTGTTCACTTTGTGAAAAGCACAGGGTTTTCATGTTCCAGTTCATGTGAACCTTGCAATCACACATCGAAAACAATGTCATTATTAGAATATTACTGAATTATTGAAAGTAATAAATTCATTCTGATGATGGTTATTTTGCCCACTTATATACAAGTATGCAAAATTCAGAGACAACTCAATGCTATGGCTCTGAAAGGATGTGTTGCCCTTATTGAGAAAAAACAGACAAAAAAAGAGGAACATTTGTAAACCAAACCAAGAGTCCAGACCTCAACATCACTGTGTTTGAAATTACTTGGATCGTGAGAAGGAGAAAATGCAACCAACTTCTGAGACTGAACTTTGGAGGTGTGGAAAAATATCTCCACAGATTTCTTTGAAGAACTAAAAGCAAGTCTCTTGAAAAGAATGGAAGCTGTAATGAAGGTGAAGAGTGGACACATAAGTACTGAAAAAAGATCATATATTTAGTAGTTAAGGCTCCTGTGTATTTACTTTTAAGTATATTATCTTATTTTCCATGCTGATGTTGAAAAATGAATAGCTTGTACTTACTGGTCATTTTGACTGTAAATTAAATAAATAAAGGGTGGTCTCTAAAATTTACACAGTACTGTAGCTTAAACAAAATGCACTGCTTTTTAAGCGAAAAAAAAATATTTATTCGAGGTCAAATCTGAGCAAATAAGACAAATGCAAATAATCCCTTACCAAGCTATGGACCCGCCGACAGGCCCAAAGTTTTATGACACACTTCTAGAACCTAAGAAAAGCTCCATTAGTTTGTATTGAAGTCCCTGTAATTACTGAATAATAAGCCTTAGCATGTAATAAGTCTGGAATGTTAAGGAGTTAACAGCAATTAACCACACAAAATAACGCCATTAATCTTGATTAATTATATTCAATTGTTCTGAATATTATGGAGAATGACAACTTATTCCTTTAATGTTGTGTGTCCTGTCTGTGTTGTTATGATTAATGGCAGTCCTCTGCTGGTCAGTACCTTTGCTGCAGTACTCAAAGTCTGGGCTGGTGCTGGACGGAGGAACTGAAGCTACGGGTGCCGGCACGTCTGCAGAGCCTGCTGGTAGCTTGCTGGAGTTTCTCTGGGTTTTTGGGAGGCTAGGGGTCTACACACATACACACACATACACACACAAACACACACAAACACACACATTTTTGATTTGCTTTTCACTCTGCTAAAATTATTTGACCCCAATAGCCCATCTGAACTTCCTATCCCCATATCCCACTTAAACATTCATAACCTCTTCACTTTGAACAGCAGAGAGGTTCCCTCAGTGCTTACTCACTCCTGCGTTTCATTTCTCGCACTCTCTCACACACACACACCTTCTCCAAAGGAGGCCTGGAGAGTCTCTCACTCACAGTCTCCACCCCTCTCTCTGAAGACTTCAGCTTCTAAAAAGAAGCACAAACAAGAGGTCCTCAAACTCAGGAAAAACTGCAAATGCAACATGATGTACAGTATGTATCAAGAGGTTTAGTTTTTCTAAGATTTGTAAAGAAGTCAAACAAACAAAACATACCAGGGAAACCAGCACTGGGACATTTAACATCTTTTTTAACTCAAAATGTGCAAAAATCCACTATTTAATCTCTTAAATTTCACAAAACCGTGTCTCACTCCTACAGCTTAGGAATAACCCAGCCAGTTTGCATTGTTTTCCATGTAATTACTGAGTAAAAAGCCTTAGGCCGTAATTAAAGTCAAAGAGTTTAAGACGTTAAGAAGGAAATAAAGCCGTTTTTTAAAAGGTATTGATAAAATACGAAGACGCCAGAGTAGACTTACACCAAATCAGCCACCTGTTACTTAGCAGGTTATGCAGTTATTATACACTCTCTGTTATTGTGGTAACACTTTACTTAAAGGGTGCCTAACAACACATAACATCTTACATAAACGCTTCATAACATGTTCATGAATGTTAAATCAATACATTTATAAAGTATACATGTTTAACATGATATTTATATGGACTAATATGTCATTTTACTGCGAGTATTTTTTATTTTGAAAAACTATTTTATTTTCAGTGAAATGCCTCATTTCTGGACAGCCAAAATAAAAGGACCACACTTTATCTCTTTGGTCATTGAGTGCTTTGACACTTTCAACTTCTTAAGCATTTGTATTTTGCACTTTGTTACTCTTTCTCCTTCTTACTTCATGACTTCTTTAAATTTTATTGTGTACATTTTTATTTATTATTAAGTTTAACTGTCCTGGGGTTAAATGCTAATTAATACTTTAGAGATTTTATTTTATTTTTAGTCAGGTTCTTCCTCCTTTATAGTATTGGAGAAGGCACAAGTATAGCTGTATATTGTTCATCTCGTTCAATTGACACTCTTTGAAGTTAAATGTTGCAGGATTCATAAATTCCATTTTGCCTTCACCTCAAAAGTGATAAGTTAATCAGACTGAAATGCATATCATATGGTGTTTTAAATCGCAATGCAAAGTAGTCAACTTATATTCATGTGGTTATCCAGCATCTACAGGAAACCGATGAGTTCTATAGTCCTGTAAAATTCCTTCATGCAATCCCACCACCATACTATGATGCAGTTGAATGATTGTTCATAGCATATTTATTGTAGAGTAATTTACTGTCAAAAGTATAGGTGAAATGTGCTTGAGTGTCAAAGCACTTAATGACCAAAAGGATAAAGTGAGGTCATTTTATTTTGGCTGTCCAGAAATGAGGCATTTTACTGAAAATAACTTTCAAAAAAAAAAAAAAGAGGACTTTTATTTTGAATCTCAGTAAAATTACATGGTAGTCCATATCATATTTCTACATGACCATGATCAATCTCTCTTTTCCCCTTACAATTAAACAGGCTGTTTTGTTACTGCATCTTTAAGATATAAATGACCTCTGTTTTGATTGGCTGATTCTGATTGGCTGTCCTGTATCATGCCTCATTCAAAAAGCAGTCCAGGTTGAAACACTCTTCATAACTTCAGCACAAATGAGTGGGAGTTAAAAGGAGCACTGTATGCCAAATAGGCGGATATACACCGATCAGGCATAACATTATGACCACCTCCTTGTTTCTACGCTCACTGTCCATTTTATCAGCTCCACTTACTGTATAGGTGCACTTTGTAGTTCTACAGTTACAGACTGTAGTCCATCTGTTTCTCTGCATACTTTGTTAGCCCCCCTTTACTCTGTTCTCCAGTGGTCAGGACCCCTATGGACCCTCACAGAGAAGGCACTGCAGTAACACTGACGTGGTGGTGGTGTGTTAGTGTGTGTTGTGCTGGTACGAGTGGATCAGACACAGCAGTGCTGCTGGAGTTTTTAAACACCTCAGTGTCACTGCTGGACTGAGAATAGTCCACCAACCAAAAATATCCAGCCAACAGCGTCCTGTGGGCAGCGTCGCGTGACCACTGATGAAGGACTAGAGGATGACCAACACAAACACTGTGCAGCAGCAGATGAGCTATCGTCTCTGACTTTACATCTACAAGGTGGACCGACAAGGTAGGTGTGTCTAATAGAGTGGACAGAGAGTGGACACAGTGTTTAAAAATCCAGCAGCACTGCTGTGTCTGATAAACAAGGAGGAACAAGGAGGTGGTCATAACGTTATGCCTGATCGGTGTATGTAAATGTGTTGGCTTTGGTGACATCACAAAAACAAATAATTCAAAAGGGAGCTGTTTTTGCAGCTCAGTGTCCACATATGGACTGTATGGACTGTGAAGTGTATGATACACTTTGAAACTTTAACAATGTTTACAAACTACATCAAATTCAGAAAATCTCAGAAAGCCAGAAAAAAATGATTTTTTATGATATGGGACCTTTAATACATTTTACATTCACCATTCTGGAGTAAAGATATTTAACATTTCCGACCTTGGAGGCAGACTCGCCCTCCTGCAGGCTCTTCTCTGTAGGCTCTGGAAGCTCTGGGCTAACTAGAGCAGCCTCGCTTGACTGTTCCTGGAACAAAAAAAAAGTGAGACTGGGGCTGAAGGGGTTAAATAGAAGCAGAAAAACCAAGTAACGCCTCTTCCACAGTCACAAGTGGGTCAGAGCCCCATGTAGGACACGTTCCCTTTTAAAGACCCTGTCTGGATGGATGGGCATGACAATAGTCTGCCGTCTACAGATGAGTCTGCTGAAAGTAGAGCTTGAGCTATTTACGCAGTCCAGATCTGCGGTGGAGAACATATTGTTTTGGAAAACATAGAAGAATAATTTCTCACAGAACTGGACCCACTTTATTTAAAGCATCCCCTACGGCAGCAGGGTTACACGACTGAAATACTAACTGTTACTAATACTGATGCAGGAGTACTAACTAATACTAATAACTGATCATACAGTAAGTGCACAGGTACATGTATGTAAAATCTAGTGAGAAAATGTCATAATCTGTTACTGCTGTTAATCTGGACTTAGTATACGGTCATTAAAGATAGACACATGACCAAAACCCTGAATTTTAGACTTCGTTCACACAGCAGGTAGAAGTGGCCCATACCTGATTTTCGGACCAAATCTGATTTTTTTGTTTGGCTGTTCACAGTATCTTTTAAAGGTGACCTGTATGTGACATCAGTCTGAGCAGATCTGCTCCTAGACTGACCCACATGGGCAAAAGAACAGAGCTTCACGTTGCTTCGTGTGGCTCATCCAGAGGTAAACAATCACGACTGCCAACGAACGCCAGTCACTCCCAGAGGATTCAGTTTCATCTTCATCAGCATCACAGGAGCCATCATGAAGCTTCATTGACTGACAGCTGGGCTCATCACCCAGAATGTGTTCTAACTCGCCGTAAAAAGGGCGCGGTCACTTCTTTGGTTTGTGTCCTCAGATTTTTTAAACTCTGCTTTCAGGCTTTTAACTGTTCTTTGTAGCTGCAGCCTCGTTCTCTTACGGCTGCGTTTGGCCATTTCTTTCAAAATCTCTTCGAACACGGAGGGTTTTGGATACGTCTCTTCTAATATTTTGTACAGAAACATCAGCCTAAATGTTTATGAGGTCTCAGCAGTGCAAAATGATGACAAATCGCATGAATTTTGATCTGGCTGTTCAGACTGAGTCACATTGCCGCATATCGGATTTCAGTACCACATATAAAAGCATCTTGAATCAGAATTGAAAATGTCAGATTCAGTGTGTTTTTGCTGTTCACACTGACACACAGACAACACATCTGTGTCACTTTTGCTGAAAAAGGTCAGATTTGGGCCACTTTTACCTGCTGAATGAACAAAGCCTTAGTGTCTGTATCTGAGCTCAGAACCTACAGCAGGAACAAGAGATATAGGGAGATCATGTGTAACAGGACTAACCTTGGTCAGTGACTCTAGGGAACTCTTACTGAGCGGCAGGCTCTCTGGAGGCTGGGGCTTGTCTGCAGGTACTGGAGCTGCTGTGAGGTTCTGATAGATCTGAAAACCATGAACAGAATCAGAACAGTTTATTAGTATGTTTTCACATACAATTATTTTGTAATGGTGAGAGGTTGAAAAAACCAAACCCACAAAATTTAATATAAAAAAAAATAAAGAAAAATATACACAATCATTTAAGTTTAAGTGTTTGTGCCACAGTGTTAAAAAAACAAGCAATTCTGCCAGCTCTGTTTTCACACATGGACTGTATGGACTGCACAGTGAACAGGTTATTTCGAACCTCTGACATTTACATACATCAAAATAGGGGAGGGGCACTATACACTAAAATGATGTAAAAATAGCATATTTCAGTGTTCTCTGTTGAAGATGTGTTAACTTATTTTCATCTAGAAAATCAATAAAATATGTCATTCGACCAGGGCTGTCCAAACTTTTGCATACATAGAAGTGTGCAATAAAAGTTTGGACCTTCTGGCAGGTCTCGGCCATTCAAGGACATAAAAACAAATCAGCAAATTGCTCTTTGTCAGGTTTCACTAGTGCAACAACAAAGGCTTTCAAACAACAGCAATGCTAACATAAGATGTGCCAATGATAACATTTCTAAAAAGCACAACATGTTTACCAAGTTCTCAGAGAGGAAGTTCAGAAACAGCACCCAACAGTGAATCCTACCATCACTATTTTGTTTATTCCTGACAGTCTTCTAGGATTTGGCCAAAATCATTTTAGACTAACTTTAGTGCACTGGTTTACTTACAGCCTCTCTTTGCTTAGCAGTGCTTCCATGACCTTTAAACCATCATTGGTCTGAGCTGAACAAAGCAAATTCACACTAGACATCATATATTTTCGATACATATTGAATTTGGGCCCAAGGTTATCAAGCTCAGTGTTAGCGACTGCTGATATTGATAATAATTAAGGTATATACTTAATTAAAAGTGCCATCTGAGGATGTAAAATATTAGAAAGTACTAGCAAGCAGTGACTCCTTTAAAAATGTGAAATAATACATTTTCAAAATGTTATATATATATATATATATATATATATATATATATATATATATATATATATATATATACATATATATATATATATATATATATATATAGTTCAACCTTAATGTTTAAGGTTGAACTATATCTGCCACAAACATTCTGAGCTACAATAAGGTTTCACACCATGTTGCTAAAAGTGTACGTCAAATAGCAAATGAATATTTCACAGACAGCCTTGAGACTGTTTAAAGCATTTCTTACTTTAAAGAATATTTAAAATAGTATATAAATAAAGCACAAGAATCACTTTTAGAAGTACAACATTTACTGGATTCTGCAGCAAAATGGAAACGGAGGAATAGATCAAATTAAACTGCACCTCATTAGACAGAAAGGAAGACTGGGAGGGAACAGGTGGTACTGCCATTTGATTGATAGCATCTTCATTCCTGTCAAAAGATAAGAAATATTAAGATGCAGAATGCTAGCAGGCAAGAAAGATCCAGCTGAGCATTAGCTGGAATCATATTTCAAACCAGAGTCATATATATTTAATGTCAAATGTAAGTGTGCAGACCGAGTCCTTTCTCTTTCATATACTAATGAATACACGTAGCAGGGTACTCGATATTTTCCAAGCTTGAGGCATCTGGACTCTGATCTGGAAAGAATCACTGTGAACAGCTTCAACACTGATTTCTTAAAGCCTAAAGAACAAAAAAAAGCAAATCTCCAAATTGTGAAGGATGTGGAAAAGGAGGAAATGTGTCAAGCACTCAGGCGCACCAGAGAGTTAGCTTGCTTTATAAGAAGGAGCTCCTTAGCCTGCAACAGCTGACCTTTATGTCAACAATGCTCTCACCATTTTCTTTCAAGTTGAAGAATGGTGTAGGAGTAAGACCTTTCTTTGTACTGCAAGATGTCACAAAGTTAAATCATACTTCTGTTTGTTCTTCCTTAGGCCCTGCTTCAATACCTGCCTTTACCTACTTTGAGAAGGCGACAGCGAGAGGCAGATTATTCAGAACAGAACATTAGCAGGCTAGCCTTACTGTGCTAACTGCCCATTTATTCAAACTTTGCGATGTAGAATCCTTTCTTGAGGAGTTACATAAACATAAACCCTGTGAATAACTGTCCTGTGTGGCTATAAGCCCAGTGTAGAGCTGTGGTGAACTGCCTTTGTTTTTGTTCCTGTTAGCTGTGTAGCCTTCAGTATGCTAACCAGCTGTGTAGCATTAGCATTCACGTATAAGGATAACAGCACACTATACTGCTGAAAGTATGTGGAAACCCCTCCTAATTATTGAGTTCAGGTGTTTTAGCCACACCCATTGCCAACTGGTGGATAAAATTAGCACTGGCAGTAGAATGGGTCGTACCGATGAGCTCAGTGACTTTAAACATGGCACACTGTCATAGGATGCCACCTCTGTCACAAGTCAGTTTGTGAAATTTCTGTCCTGCTAGATCTGCCCCAGTCAACTGTAAGTGCGTTATTGTCAAATAGAAGAAGTGTCAAGGAGCAACAACATCTCAACCATGAAGCAGAAGACTGCAAAGTCAGAGCGGGGCTGCCAAGTCCTGAAGTGCACAGCACCTATCCTCCAAACTGTTCCAAAATGTCCCTGGAAACAATATCAGCAAAAGAACTGTGCATCTGAACTTCACAAAATGGGTTTTTTTATGGCAGAGCAGCTGCACACAAGCCTAAAATCAAAATGCACAACACCAAACGTCAGGTGCAGTGTAAAACACTCCGCCACTGTACTCTGAAGCAGTGGAAACATGTTCTCTAAAGTTAAGAATCAAGCTTCATTAAAGGGGAGTCTTATGGACAAATCTGTGTTTGGCAGATGCCAGGAGAACCGGAATGCATAGCACCAACAGTAAAGTTTGGTGGAGGAGGGATAATGAGCTAGGGCTGTTTGGGCCCCTTAGTTCCAGTAAAGGGTCATGTTAATACTACAGGACATGAAGACATTTTAGACAATGATATGCTTCCAACCTTGTGGCAGCAGTTTGGAGAAGGACCTTTCCTGTTTCAGCATGACTGGACTGAGCCCCTGCGCACAAAGTGAACTCCACAAAGACATGGTTTGACGACTTTGGAGCGGAGGAACTCCAGTGACCCTCACAGAGCCCTGACCTCAACCCCACTGAACACCTGTAGGATGAACTGGAACATCGATTGTGAGCCAGGCCCTCTCGTCCAACATCAGTGTCTGACCTCACAAATTTTGACTGAAAGGGCACGAATTCCCACAGAGAGATTTCAAAATGTTGTGGAAAGTATTCTCTGAAGAATGAAGGCTATTATAGCTGCAAGGGGGTGGGGTGGGGCGACTCCATATTAATCGCCATAGTTTTGGAATGGGATGTCCAACCAGTTCATGTGTATAGGTGTCCACTTCTGGCCATTTAGTGTAGTTTGCAACCTATAGCTCAGCAAATGTTCTGTTTTTGAATTATTAAGCATTTTAAAGTAGTTTACTGCTGTGGCTAACGTGTCTTTGTCCAGCTTTTATTTATTTTGGGTTTCAAAAAGGGAAATGCATCAGGTCGCAATGATTTCTGGGCATGTTTTGCTGTCGACACTTGTGTTCACTCGATCTCTTGCTCCTCTGGGGGCTCACTGAACACCCTTTACTAGAGCTAACGAAGTAACAGAACGGCCTTCAACATGGCGTCAGGGATTCGCTCGAGGGGAAATGGGTGATTAGACAGTGCACAGCTGAAGGACAAAGCTTTGAACTGAACTGTGCATTTTATTATCAATATATTATTCATTCTAAATCTACAGGCTTACGCAAGAGTTTGAACACACTTGGTCAAACTAATTTTCTGAAAGAAAATAAGTAAAAACATCCTCTACAGGGAACAAACCTCAATATGGGTTTTTAATGCAAATTTTTATGCATAGTTTTTTTTTTTGCTTTAACATATTGGAAAAATACAAAATTTACCATGTGCAACTTTTGTATAGGCCCCATTTTCTGTTTTTTTTTTTCCAATATGCTAAATTTATCAAATAAACAGTAACTGTGCATTAAAATGTGCTGAATTGTTTTAACTTATTTCACTTCGAAAATCAAAGACACGTTTAATTTAACCAGGGGCCCCAAACTATTGCATATGACGGTATCTCTATCAATGTCTATCAATACCATATTGATGTAGGGGGAAAAAAAAAAACATCCTTCTCCTAACAAATGCATGCACTCAGTTACAATCCAGAGACCAAGGTACACAATTAGTCATTGTTCGTTAAGCCCACTGATTTCAGTGGACCTGTTCCCTAGACTTGCTTCATCTCAGCCTGTTTCTCCCATTCTTCTCTGCTCCATATGTTCAGGGCAGGTTTTTGAAGCCTAGCTGAATACAGTGGCAGCTGTTAATATGCCAGACTAAGGTCTTATGTGTATAGCCTAACAAGCGGACAAAACAACATGGCAACACAATCAGGCCTCCATCGAGAATGTGTCAGCTATCCAAGCAGCTACAAGACACACAGCACAAGGGACCAGGCTGCACTGTAGCATGTAGAAGATTCAGGAAATACAGCACATGGATTGTATTAAAGAGAACAATTGTGTATATTTGTGCGTTTCCATGAATCAAAAGCAACTTTATAGTTTAAGCTACAAACGGAACCACCATGTAAAAATTATAAATATACACAGGATTTTAATACCTGAGGGAATTAAAAGGTCATAAAAAGCTGAAATCACTGACATTCAGCATAATTGCTTGCAGCCTTATTAGGGCTACCCAATATATCAACTGAAACAAAGGCAGAACTTTGTAAGGAGCCGGGGAAGACGTAGTTCATTGTAATTATGACGTTTCCAGCTACTCGCCTGATAACAGCAGAATTTAAAACACTGAAAGATGGTTAGAATTATTTCTGTTGATGTTTAGTTTTAATTTGCTTGCTGTTTACATTTTATACTTGCTGATTGGTAACAGGCTCTACCTTACATTCCATCCATTCATCCATATTTTGCCCCACTGTTGTAGGTATTTATCTTGCCCATGCCACAGGCTGCAGTCAGTAATAATGATAGCCAGCACATGCCAAAGTATCCGCATCTTCTTCAAACACGCCATCCACACAGCAATTCTGGACAGCTCAGCCTGCTTGGAGAAAAGCCCTCGCAGACTAATTCCATGCCGAGCAGATGCCCAGATTGGCTTGCAAATCACTTGTATAGACAGAAGTACAGGGGGGGACCCTGGCACCCATCCTACCCAGTGACAGCATGGCCAACTGCGCTCCCTCAGAACCCTGGCCATGGCACCAGAGACACACACTCAGGTCCCAGCAGGAGAAGTAGCAGCTACATTTTGAAAAATGCAACGAAAACAGAATAAACAAGCAGTTCATCCCAGGATGTTTCTCTTTTTTCTGTAATTTTGAGGTACACAATTTAACAATATGCTCTTCATATAATACAATACTGTGCAAACATCAGAGACCTACCCCTCATTTATTTAACTTCTAGTTAAAACAGGTATTAAGGTTTTTTTCTTTTTTTAGGAGATGTTTCTGAGTAGATTAGATATAAGATAATCCACTTGCATAAAGAGAGGGAAAGTTAAAGGAAAACAAGACACAGGAGTTTCTAAAACATGAGCTCAGAATCCTTAAAAGCTACAGAGAAAATGGGACTCCTAACAACCATGCAAGACCTGGTAGACACCAAAACTGTCCCCATCAGATAAACACATTTAAAGCTTTCATCTTTGAGAGAGGAGAAAATCAAGCTGCTTCAGATATATTGGATTGTCAGAGACAGAAAATGCAACCGACTTCTAAGACGGAACTTTGGAGGTGTGGAAAAATATCCAGATTGCTTTGAAAGACTGAAAGTGAGTCTCCTGAAAAGAATGGAAGCTGTAATAAAGGCAAAGAATGGACACATTAAATACTGAAAAAAAAAAAAATCACATACAGACATTGAGGCTTCTGTTTACCTTTCTGTTAAATATGCATTTCGGCTTTAGTCTTGATGCTGAAACAGGAATAAATAACCTTTTCTTATGGGCTGTTTTGACTGGAAATGAAATGAATGAAAGGGTGGTCTCTGACTTTCGCACAGGACTGTGTTTGCACACAAAATGCACACAAAGCAAATTACAAAGCAATTAAATTCTCAACAGACTCTGGATATGGATATTCTGGATATTCTTACTTTGTCCATGTTTTTGTCCAAACAGACTTGCTAGATATCTACACCTATATCCCTATGGAGCAACTTCAGCAGCAGGGATCAGCTGGAAACCCATTACCTCTTAAATCAAGTTCTCAGACTGCTCAGCCACTGCTACCTCTCTGAGGGGCTTTTCTACCACAGACCCTAATCTTTACCTTACATTAAACCCACTGAAAGTCAGCCGCTAAAAAGGAAACTCTCAAAGTGCAGGAGGACACATGAGAACCAAGGGCTAATATACCTATTCAGCAAACCTACAGCACAAACTGCCATCCCTAGAGCTGTTATGTGAACCTATAAGACAGCCTCTGTTTACGCAGGGGTGTCCAGCTGTGGTTCCAGAGGGTCTTGGTCCAGCACAGTTTGGTAATTATTCCAGCTCAAACACACCGGATTCACTTCAGCTGTTAGTTAGCAGGTTTATTAGATGTGTTTTAGAGCAGGGAAATCATCAAACAGTGCTGGACCAAGACCTTCCAGGACCTTTCATTCCTTCATTGAAATTCTTTCTTTGTTCTCAAAACCTCAAACTTTTTCTTTAGTCTTGCATCAGACGACTACAGTTACCTTGGAGCAAGGTGGGCAGCAGAGATCAGCAGGGATCAAACCCATTACCTTTTATTACAAACTGTGCTGGACCTTCGCCCTCCAGGACTGCAAGTGCACCCCCCCTGCATTAGGGCTTGTCCCACTCTCCTCGTCTCTCTGTTTGTTTTGTATATCCCTCTATGTCAGTGCGTCTCCTTCTCCTGTTGCCATACACCATGTCTGACCGACAACTGACCCCCTTTCCAATTACTGTTAATGTGTTTTCTGCCAAGGTGAGGCCAGGAGAGGAGATTGGTTAGAATGTATTAAACAATCAATGCTTCCTTTCCATTATGTTGATGACACTATCTTGTGGAAAACAGCATAAATATGGCTAATGTGATACACTGAGCAATCTGTAAGTAACTGGACATTGCTGGTTTGGCTCTGCACTCCAGCACACTGGTTTGTAATGAATTTGTCAGTAATCTCTTCTCACTTTTATGACAATAACAGTGCTTTTTATACAGCAGCCTCATGACAGCCTGCTTTACTGTCACTCACTTTTGTCCTCATACTAAAAGCCAACATCAACAGAAGCCAATCACTGCATGATGTAAATACAAATGCTATAACTTTGTCATATTAGCTCTAACCTTCTGTTACCATCTGAACTATACAAACAGTTAAGTGTCCAGTTATTTATCATTATGATAGAGCTGCATGATTGCAATTTGCAGTTCTATTGCTATATACTGTAGTTCAACTTGTAGCACATTAAAACAGGGCTGCTGCACATTTTTGGGAAACTAGATTCAACGCTTCTGAATACCTCTATAAGACCACAACAAAGGACAAATAATACCTTTCCCACTGCACAACAATGCAGCTCAAATATGGTATATTTTACTCAACTCGGCTGGGTGGAAATCATCTGTAGATATCGATTTGAGATGCAGCACTGGGCAAAAGCCAGAGACCACCCTTCGTTTATTTAATATCCTGTCAAAACAGCCATTCAGTAAAAGTCATTCATTTTTCAGCTTCAAACCATATTTCACTGAAACATATTTCACTGAAAATTACACAAACGCCTCCAACACTAAACATTATGTTAAAGTTTTCAGCACCATCTGCCTTTATTACAGTTTCCATTCTTTTCAGGAGACTCACTTTCAGTTTTTCAAAGAAATCTACAGGGACTTTTTTCCACATCTCTAAAGTTCTGTCTTAGAAGTTGACTGTATTTTCTGTTTTTAGATCCAAGTAATCCAAACACATTCAGTGATGTTGAAGTCTGGGCTCTGGGGTGGTCAGCTTCTTGTTCAGCTTCTTTGTTTGATGTGTCTCCTTTTCTCAGTAAGAGCTTCCTGACATCTACATTTACATTTACATCATTTAGCAGACGCTCTTATCCAGAGCGACTTACAAAAAGTGCTTTGTCTATCCAGAGAAAGAATCTTTGCTAGCTACCAATAGGTTAGAGAGAAAGACAGTCCTAAACTTAGATACTGCTAGAATCAGAAGGTCATTGACACCTAGTGAAAAGGGACAGAGTTAAACACAGAACAGTGCAATACAATACAATACATAAGTGTTGTACAACACATTACAATCCATACTTAATTTAGTGCTCATTTAAGTGCTGAATAAACAGGTGTGTCTTCAGTCTGCGTTTGAAGACAGCGAGAGACTCTGCTGTACGGACAGCCAGTGGGAGTTCGTTCCACCACCTGGGTGCCAGCACATCTACATCTTTTCAGATCCAGAGTCCTCTTCTCACAGTGGAAGGATGGACAGAAACACCTGTGGATGTTTTCAGATCTGAAGCAGTTTGATTTTCTCCTTAAACTTTAAGTGCTATTTATCAGATGGGGAGAGCTTTGGTGGTCTCCCAGATCCTGCAGGTGGTTGTTGGGATTTTTTTTTTCTGTAGCTTTTAATCACTTTTTTAACATCAGTTTTGGAAACTTGTGTTTGTAAATCTCCTCAGAAACATCTCCTAAAAAAGAAAACATTAAGGCTTAAGGCTGTTTTGTTTGGAAATTAAATAACTGACGGGTGGTCTCTGACTTTTGCACAGTACCATACATTTTTCAGTGTGTTTGACTTTGTAATCAGTTCTCTAGTTCTTGTTTTAGTTTGGTTTTTAATTAGCCTAATATGTAAAATGACTTCACCTCAGTTTTAAGGGAATTTATACTTTTATTAGTAAAATATAAGACATTTTCAGACATTTTATGACCTTTTTATGATATTTTAAGAGCTTTTAAGGATCTGCAGGAACCCTGTAAAAACATACATATTTTTTCGGAAAACATGAATCCCTCATAAAATATCCAGATTCACAGAAACTCAGCAGAAACTCTTATTGGTCAGGATGCTCAATTTGGCATGTATGAGAAGGCTCATTTACATACTGCAGCATTTTGCGAAATCAGTATCGCATAGGCCAAAAATTTAATTAAGAATGAATAAATAAATGACATATTGCACAGTTATAGTGGTTCAAACCAATCTAGATGTAAATCTTCTCAAACTAACATGCACATTCTGCACTTTACCATCACAAATACTTTCATTTTGAAATCAATATGCTTAAGTATGGAGCCAAAACAACATGAACTGCGTTAATGTTCAACTGCGTACAGACTGAACTGTAGCTAGCGCTATGTAGCGGCTAGGTTAATATTGGTGAAATCTGACTCAAACATACGCGTATTGTCTCTCATATGGATGTGCAACAGGATCTGAGTCTGGGAGCCACTGCAGGGCACAGTGAAGTGACATTTCACCATGCACGCCCCAGGCTAACGTTTTTTTTTTTTCTTCCTGTCTGCCGCCCACCATCGTTTCCATGGCAATGCACTCACGGGCCCCCTATTCCCGTGACATCGCATCAGCCTCTGACAAACGACCTTTGATACAATAAGACATTATTCATACGGGTTAGTGCCGCCTCCGCAGCATCCCGTCATCAAAACCCCTGTGAAATCACTGATGGCTTCCTACAGGAGCTGAATTAGACTAACTCCAGAAACAATCTGAGGAAGTCATTTCATTTATGACAAACACGCCAAGGCTTTCTTGATGGATTGGAATTGGGCTGCCACTTCCTGTTGATTCAAATTAATGAGATGAAATTCCCAAGATAATATCTAGGTGTATCATCCAGGTGTTATTCGGAAATTTGTCATTTTTGACAAACACAAAGGTCAAACTGTCTCTGCAACACTGGATATCTCAATCACTCGCTGCTTAAGTGCTTATACACCGAAGCACATTGTTTAAAACAGTTTATCTTGGCTAAAAGGGGGTTTTTAGCTTGTAGAATCACCATATATTATAAGAATAAAGGTAAATATACAAATACAGTAAAAATGAGTTTCATATTTTCAAAAAAGTAGGTTGAAATCTTGCATGATAGTTTAAAGAAAAAAATTTGGTTCAAAACTTCTCTTGGCCCCAGTCATCACATGGAATGAGTTCATTTTCATCACTATATCTAATTTAATAAAGTATTGATTAGCCAAAGCAGGTGTTGGATGAAACATGCCACAAAGAGAGGTTTGGAAAGGGTTAAAAAAACACACTTAGATACATAAAAAACACTTACTATATTAATATAATCTGCATTTATTCTAATATTGTTTTTTATGGAGAAATAAATGTTTACAGAGCAGATAAATAGCTTTTTCGTAGTTGTTGCACTTACAGTTTTTCATGTGTGTGTATATATAAATATACACACATATAAATATAAATACACACATATAAATATAAATACATATATATATATATATATATACACACACACACACACACACACATACATATATATATATATATATATATATATATATATATATATATATATATATATATATATATATATATACACACACATTGTGGATAGTCTATTAATTATGAGCACCCAAATGACCAGCTCGAATAATCCCCCTGCCTCCCAGGTCTAGTGTTGCTAATAAGTTGTGCAACAACATATTCACCATTTTCCTTCATTTGAATTTAGTAGAAAAGATCATGAGAATACCGAATCATGAATCCAGTATTTTACATTATGCATCACAGATTCCAAAGTGTTGCTGTTACTCCTGGTGATACATCATAAACAATTCCACTCAAGGCCACACGTGCACACACAAATATCTCATATCAGCTGTCGGTACAGCACTGATGTTCTCTAATATTCAGTAATCAGACTCTTAATGCGTGATCCATTCACTGACAGTGATTCCTGCTCTTTCCACAACTGCTGCTGCTCAAATCAGGACCTTGAGCTCAGAGCCAGTTTATCCTGCCCAGCTGTGCCCATAGGCTCAGATTAATAGCTGATCTGGGAGCAGTTTTCAGAGGCTGATTAGAGACGCAGTGAAACAGTTCGAAAAGGCAGGGTAGTGGGTCAAGTCGAGCGAGATTAACCTCCTGGGTCAAAGCACAGAAACTGTAACAAACAATACACACAGCACACACACCTTCAGAAGACTTTCCTGACTTAAGGACTATTCAGAGGGGATTCGTTTTAATGGACACATGAGGTAATTTTACCACGGGACGTTGATAATGTTCATGACTGATTCACACAGGATAAGAAATCCTGGTATAAATGACAGAAGTCGGAGTGGCTACTCTATCTAAGCATCACTCTCATACCAAAAAAGTTCCATATGCAACAATGAGTGTGTTTACATGCACTCAATAATCTAATCATAATCGGATTCCTGCAGTTATCTGATTATTTAAATGATCACGTAAACACCACACTCTGATTTCTTATACCAGAGTAAGGTCTAGAAATCCGATTAAGAAATCTGATAAAGAGAGCTGGATTTTAGCTTCGTAATCAGATTTCTCAGTGCATGTGAACTCCAACCTCAGTACCAGAAATAGGCGAGACGTATCAAAACACTTTTGGAGCGACACTGAAACCAAATGCATGCTTGGCGAAATGAAGGATTTAAAAATTCCTCATCTTCTAGATGATGTATGATCATATTTTCAGGTAAAGTCGTGGACTGGAGGTTAGGGTACCAGCCTTGTGACCGGAAGGTCACCGGTTCGAACCCTTGAGCGGGCAGGACGAGTGAAGTGCCCTTGAGCAAGGCAGCTAACCCCCAACTGCGGATAGGGCTGCCCACCGCTCCGGGCAAGTGTGCCCACTGCCCCCTAGTGTGTCTTCACTAGCGTGTAAGTGGATTGCGGAGGTGAAATTTCCCCGTTGTCGGACTCATAAGGGTCACTTAATCTTAATGTAATCTAATCTAAAGTGGTGCAGGTTTAAAAAAAATAAATAAAAAATTGGCTGGTTGTAAAGCAGAAATCTGATTACTGCCTGATCCATGTAGACCCGGAGTTTCCCCATCAAGAGCATATAAATGCATTTTTCGAATTAATGACAAAATCTGATTTTCTGCAGTTATCAGATTATTAAGTCCATGTAAATGCACTCAATGTCAGCTCTTCACAAGCAGAAAACATTTACTTTGATCATAATTTAGTCTACGCTGACCATGTCCCTAGCTGTTGTAAGTGATTAGAGTGTGTCATTAACATGGCAATTTACAACAGTCAACATCTCCTGTAAACAAAGCAGTTTAATGTTTTGGGTGGTCAGTTTTTACTTTGGGACAGCTGACGGTATTTTTTGGGATGGTTCTAAGACTTAAAAAAGCCAGTCTGGAGCCCTGCATGGATATGGATTCAAAGTTTAGAATTCAAGCTTTTCACAAAATTTCTCCATTGCTTCAATAAGCTATGAGTTAGGAATAATTAATAATGAATTACACCATATTTTGTTACAGCTGCCAATAACAGCAACAGCAAAAAGCTGGGCAATATATCTACTGCATTAGAGCAGTATTTAAGCAACAGTACAACTTGAATGAAATTTTACTGAACTTGTCCACATTAAAAAGGATAAAAGTATGCGATTTCTCCCCAAAAATAAAATATTAACTGCTTTGCAATGTATGCACACTGTTGACGGGTAGTGTTTGAAGCTCAACCAAAGCCAAAGTACTGACTGCGAATTCTGTTTAGATCTTCACATTCTTTTTATTCCAGTTCTTCTTGCGTCACTTGTTTCATAATCATAATTAACCATTTTCTTTCACTTCTTGAATTTCTGTTATGAAATTTCTGCACTAAAACCCTACAGATGTATAGTTTTGTTAGCTTAGTCAAGCCAAGGACAGCTCTTTCTAGAATCTGAAAACATTAAATGGTAAGACAATAACAGATAGAGTTTCACATGAAGATAGCTAGTCAGATGGTCGAAGACGCCTTCCTTTGACCAAAAGGGCAGATCCTCTGATGTGGAATACTCCATTCATTCATCATTAGTCAACCCAAGTATTTTATGAAATGGTAAATATGTTTATCAAAGGGTTAAATATTTAAAATATGTATGCACTACTTGCACACGGGCCATTATGGGTTTTACAGGCAACCTCAGCTGCTACATTTCATGTCAGGGAGATTTATGCACAGCTTCAATAGACTTTATAGGCCATCATTTGTTATGTAGACTACCCAATTACCACTTGCTGCTATACTGTGAGCAGTGGTCCCCAAAGAAAGACGAATCACAACAGCACTTGTTCAGTTAGAGAATAAAACTATTTTTCTTTCACAAAGCGCAGAAGTCACACTGCATGCGCTGACATAATTAGTCATTTTAACAATCTCTCTCAGGCATCATGTTAGCCTGTTTAAGCTAATCTTTTATCTAAAGGCATACAATGATATTACCTGCAAATATCTGTGTCTAACTCGGCAACCCAGCACATAAAGAGAAAATGAGATTAATAAACACGTTACAGATCAATCTTTCCACAAATGCAATGATCTGCATTAAAAATGCAGAGCAGAGTTCATAAGACTATTCATAAGACATAAGACAAATGACACAAACCAACATAAACATGTGTAAACACTTATTCCAATAAGTGTCATTTATCATAAAGGCTGCAACTGCCAGATTTGACATACCATCTGTCAGGTGACACTGATTTTTTTTCTCCTGAGGCTGTATCGTGACACATTCTGGGGCAAAATAACAGACTTACATAATGCTGATAATATAACATACACTATATGGCCAAAAGTATGTACTTCTAGGGGAATCAGACTTGTGACTGGAAGGTCACCGGTTCGATCCTGAGCTGACCGTATGTTTCTGAAGTGCCCTTGAGCAAGGCACCTAACCGCCAACTGCTCCCCGGGCGCCGTGGATAGGGCTGCCCACCGCTCAGAGCAAGCATGCTCACCGCCCCCTAGTGTGTGTTTTCACTAGTGTGTATGTGGTGCTTCACTGCACAGATAGGTTAAAATGCAGAGGTGAAATTTCCCCATTGTGGGGGTAATAAGGGTCACTTAATTATTGAGTTCAGGATTTTAGCCACACTTATTGTTAACAAGTATATAAAACCTGTCATGTTTTGCAGAAAAAAAAAAAATTGACACTGAAAAAACAGACAAACGTGCAGAATCTAGCCTATCAATAGAGAATGTAAATCAGATGTAAGTGAAATTTAATGCATAACTCTTGTAATTACATTTTGAATAGTAAAGAAACAAGGAACGCAAAAACTTCTTGTGACTACACGCATGAGAGGATCTGAACATTATATTTTCTTCACAATGGTTATAAAGCAGTGCTCAAAACAGAAAAAAATGTACATCTCCGGAAAAGCTTCTTGAGTACAACAGTGTCTCTATCTAGGCAGGCCGCTCTAAAGTGATTTTATACTGCACAGTATTCTTTTGGTATGAATAATGAGGTTCATTTATATATTGGGCTAATGCAAAAGTTATTTGCATTCTTAGTTGCCTTGCTATTAGCAGATCAGTGAGGTTGACTTGACGGAATGAAAGTAAAAGGTGCTTAAGAACCATCAGACGGCTTTTAAAAATCCCTCAAACTTCTTCCTAATTTGTTAAACACTAATAGCTTGAATGTAGGGCAATGGCAAACACTAAGCCATTATCCCCAAAAGAAGAAAAGCATTCTGAAATGAAAGTCATTTACAAGTGGAACAGAAAAGCAGAGGAGCAGTGAATGGTTTGTTAAGCAGAATAAGAGAACAGCCTCTGTGTTCGTTAACTGTATGTAATAATAATAGTGCTAATAATACTGCTAATAATAATAATAATCAACTTTGTTTCTATAGAACATTTCATGCTGGCAGCTCAAAGTTCTACAGATAGATAATAAGGCTTATCAGTAATAGAAGAAATTAGGAGTATTTATTTCAAATCACATAAGAAAATGACAGATCAAATCAACAGTTTGATTTAAGTTACAGAGATACAGTTTTAAATGTAAATTTATGTACCGAGCCTGAGTGTCTAATAAAAGGTGGAACAGTTTAGAAACATAATAACTGAAAGCATCTCTTCATGTTTCCTGTATTTACAGAAGGTGTTTGTAGAAGGTCAGTATCTGCAGATCTAAGATCACATGCTGGAACATAAACAGACAGACATTCTTATGATGTAAGTGGTGCATTTATGTCATTTAGAGCCATAAAAACTAGTAGCAGAACTTTAAAATCTATCCCGAAAGATTTAAAAAGGTAGCCAGTGCAGTGCTTTCAAAACAGGAGTGATATGAACTCTCTTTGATGTGTGCTTCTTATAAAGCAGCTTTCTCTGAGTTTTAGTACTAGTTTTGGTACCATGTGTGTGCACATGTTTGTTTTTGTACAGTTTCAGTACAAAAAATGTAGGAAAAAGAGAGAAGAACAGGACAGGATCTAATAAATGGGCCTGACTTTGTTTTGGTTACATAGGTTAAGGTCAGGGTTAGGCTTAGACCTAGATAATTCTTATTACATGTAGATACTTACAAAGTGTCACCCTTGGAATATAATCTTTTATCTATATATGTATATATAAGATTATTATATAAGTAAGTATATATATAGTAGTAAGTATATATAGGTACAGGTGTGTAGGGAGCCCATTTGAACTGCATGTGTGGGCGTGTGGGTAATGTTCTCTCACCTGAGCAGCACCAGCTTCACCTTAGATGCAGCGCTCTTTATTATGGCTGAAGCGTTCTGGTGACTCCTCCCATAAAGCACCTGGTTGTTGATCTGAATGCCAAATAAAAAAAGACCATCATTAAAATTCAAAGGAGGACGATATCGCCTGGGTCAATTATGTAAGTGTTTCAAATGATGAACTTGACCCTAAGATCGATTCTAATCTGTATTCTCGAAAGTACTCATTAGAACATGACTGGAATTAAACAGCAGAAGGCCGCAGAGCTTTTGTGTGGAAGTCTCCGGACATCACTGCAACACTCAAAAAAGCTTGCTTGGTGGGATTTTCACTTGTATTAGTAAATTTGTGAACTTTAATATCCTCCATTTGTTTAGCACAAAGAACTCTTTGCATGATTAAAGGGTTCTTTGCATTGTGAAAGGGTTCTTCAGATTGATGGAGAATGTGCTGTAGATGGTTCTATATAGAACCTTTTTGAACAGGGTTCTATGTAGCTCCAATAGGTTACGACTGTCAAGCTTGTAATAAGAGAAGCACCCTTTTTGGTATTATATAACGCTTTTCAAACAGGTTCTATACAGAACCATCTACAGCACATTCACCATCAATCTGAAGAATGCTTTCATGATGCAAAGAACCCTTTCATCATGCAACGTGTTCTTTGACTGTTCATGATTCCATATAGAATCATTTTCTTTGAAGAACCATCATTTTTAAGTGTGTAAACATGAGAAAAAGAGAAAAGAAAAGGCCCTAAAACTGACCCTTGTGGGATTCCAAAAAAGGTCAACATTTTTTTTTTTGATGAATGAATTCACAGTAACACCGAGAATCATCTATTCATTAAATATGATTTAAACCATTCTCCATATGTCCAAACTGAACATCTGGTGAAATGTGTTTTGGGCTCTTTTAGCTTCTTTTAGCTTAATATATATGAAATAAAATGTAGAAAGTCATCCATGTTATACACTTTTTAGACGGTCCGTTGAAAAAAGCGTTGGCAATCTGCGTTTCCAAATGTTTAAAGAAACTCAACGACAGAATTTTTTAAATATATGTTCGGTTGTGATCACTTCTGTCTTCTGAGGAGTGAGAAAATGTAGGCTTGATAAGTTTGGATGTATATTTCATTAGAAATCGAAATGAGAATGTTAAAAATCTGACAAATGTCCAACACAAAACCAACATCACTGCGCTATCACAGACCTAAAAAGCAATTAAACTGTCTCAAACTGTTCTGCTCAGCTTTTTCAATACTTCTGAAAAAGCACTTCACAGCTCATCTTGTTTGGTGAACTGTATTCTGTTTGTTTTTGTTCACTTGGTTCATCACAGCTATCGATTAACAACTGGTTCAAAGTTTGATGTGGTCCTACTGTAAGACTCAGGACAAATATCCTTTTATAGAAGTAATCTAATGTATTTGTTTCTTCTTGTATGTGGTAATGTTGAAACGTACTCATGGCTAGCTGCAAACCAGTTGTTACTTAGCTACCGGTGTTCAGTGGAATGATATAGTTGCTGTGAGAACAGAATGGCTAGAACGCTCCTCAACCAGAGAGTCATCGGAACTAAACGTTGCTTAAATCATTTGGTATTATTTTTTATTTTAAATATCCATGATCCAATGATGACTATTACCACTCCTAAACAGTAATTTAACCTGTTTCAAAAAAAACTTTTGTTGAACTTGGGTCAGTTTGAACTCCAGAAATTTTCTAGCTATATTCGGATTCAGACCAAAATGTCAGGCCTAATTAGAGCTCTATTCAAACTTTTATCACACAGTTCTATGCTGAATGAGAATCTGCCACACCTCCAGCTAATTAACACAGAAAAGAAAGAAAGAAAGAAAGAAAGAAATCTGTGACTGGCGGAATTAGAAGCAGTAGTGTTGGTTAAGGAGGGGCAGCAAGTAAAGGCCAAATCCATTTCACCCCTTGACCCTACCACTTAGCCCTTAGCCCTCTGTCTTGCGCGTTCACGCCTAGTGGTAGGGTGTCCTGATTTGTGTTGAGATAGAGGGGCAAGGCGAAGTATTGGAGCTACATGACTCTTCAGGGGGGTTGGTGACCAATGCCTTAGAATGTGAAAAAGCCTGGAATCTGAAGAGAGCAAGGCTGCTTCTTCATTTGTAACTGAAAAAGTCCATGGCAGCATCTGTGATTGCTGTAATAAATATAGGAATGAAACAGGGTAAGAAAAATGCCATCCTTGCAGTAACAAATCTCAGGGCACACGGACGTGGCGGAGCAGTGAAAGAGTGCATCGCCCTACGATACAAACTCTCCAGCTTACGAAGGCGTGCTCATAATTACAGCTCCATTCATCTGAGACAGAATCGTTTGGCAGCGATCGTGACTAATGCAGCACTGTGTCTAGGTCTAATGGAAGCAGACATTAGCCAAATTTCAGAGCCCACTGATTTCTGCTTCAGCAAGGCAGCTTTCAAGGCCTCTTTCTGCTACACCAACCAAAGTGCTGAATCAATAGGCAATCTGATGCTCATCATAAAGATGAAGTATGAAAAAAACTCCAGCCAAGTCGCACTAAACTGAGGCCGGTCAGAGAGAGACATCAGAAAAATGTGAGATTTTGTGAAGGATAACCAGCTATGATAGGGCTGGTGTCTGTACTGTACGCAGTAATGGCTACAGCGTTCCAGCAGTACAAGCTGCACTGCACGCATTAATTTTTCATGCTGGCAGTTACGCTGCTGTAATGAATGGAGCTGGCCTGGCAGAGATGAGGGTCAGAAGAGAGGAGGGGGAGAGGGAGAGGGAGAAAAAAACATTACACAACAGAAATGAGGAGTGTAGAAACAGACAGAAGGGCGGGGGGGAGGGGGGGGCGGTAGGATAGAAAGCCAGATGAACTGAGGACCTCTGTAAAATATTCATAGTGGCATTTCAAATTAAGACAATTCTGAAATGAATAACTGGCTTGTATGCTAAAATGAGGACGTCCAGAGATGACATCTCAGCCGGTTCAAAACACTGCAGAGACACGTATCTCTGGTATGTACCAGTCGTAAAGTTTGAACACCCCTAGTCAAATTACAGGTTACGTGAATACAAGTACACAGAGAACACACTTAATTATTACACATTTCTTTTTTTCCCCCAATTTAGTCATATCCAGTTCCACGCACTAGTTAGGACTCCCCCAGTCACACGATACCACGAACACTAGGAGGGTGAAGGCTAGCACAGGCTTCCGCCGAGACCTGTGAAGCGCCACCGCATCTTTTCAAACTAATGTTCATGCAACGTCACTGGACAGCCGAATACGCTTGGAGGAAAACGCCAACCACCGGATTTGCCACGTCTGCTAACAGACGCCTGCACTGAACACATTTTTTTTGTTTTGCTCTAATTTAATCAGAGGTTCCCAAACTTTTCCCTATGACTGTTGCATCTTGATTACCACAGAAAACACAAACCCTCAAAACACACTTACAGTGGAAGCCAATGGACACGCACTGAAGCGAGAGCCCCTGCCCAATTTCCTTCATTAAAAATGAGTTCGCTTTTTTACTTTTTTCTTTTCTAAATAAAGCGAAATATGCTGATGGCAATCAGCCATATGCTACAGAAGCAGCACACAGATTAGGTTTAAAAAACACTGGAATATTTCTTGAAGTTTGAAACTTATTTCCTCAGCATTGGAGAGTCCTGGATGACCCGGATCAGACAAAGGTCACCTCTCCATGTTTATTCTGCAAGGGGCGACATCTTTTAAGCCCAAGAGCTTGTTTATGTATGTGTGTGTGTGTGTGTGTGTGTGTGTGTGTGTGTGTGTGTGTGTGTGTGTGTGTGCGCGTGCATGCATGTGTTTGAGAGCAACAGCAGTGAATGAAAATGACAGTGATGGAAACCTCTCATTTTCCCTGTGGATGAGAGTGGTCTCAACACGAAATGACTATTACCCAGAGAAAGAGATGGAGAGGGAGAGGGAGGGAGAGAGAGAGAGAGAGAGAGAGGAGAGAGAGAGAGGGAGAGAGAAAAGAGAGCAAGAAAGAGTCAAAGCAAGAGAGTGTCTAGAGAAAGAGAGAAAGAGGAGACAAAAAGAGAGAGGGAGAGAAAGAAAAAAGAAAAGGAAGAACAAGAGAAAATGAGAGAGAAGGAGCAAGAAAAATAGAAAGGGAGAAAGAGAGTGGAGAGAGAAAGAAAATGAAGAAGAAAGAAAAAGGAAGAATGAGAGAAAGGGAGAGAGGGAAAGAGGAGAGAGAAAAAATAGGATATATAAGTCAAAGAAGGAAAGAGGAGGGAGAAAGACAGGAAAGAGAGGGGGAAGAGCAAGAGAGAGAGAAAAGAGAAAAGTAAGAAAAAGGAAGAAGAGGAAAGAAAGACGGAATGAGAGGAAAAAGAAGTACAAAAAAGGGGGAGAGAGAAAGACAGAAAAGAAAGAAGAAGAGAGAAAAAGAAAGTGAGAGAAAGAAAGAAGAGGGAGAAAGAAAGAGAAAAAGAGGGTATGTAAATGAAAGAAGGAAAGAGAGCAGAGTGAGGGAGGGAGAGCAAGAGAGAGTGAGATGGAGAGAAAGAGCATGACAAACAGAGTGAAAAGAGAGTGCAATAGAGAGAAAAGGCATGATAGATTGAGAAAAAGAGAGAGAGAGAGAGAGATAGAGAGAGAAATGCTCTCTGATGCTTTTAAGAGAATCACTCACTCTGACGGTGGTGTGAGTGTGTGTGTGAGTGGATTATGGATGTTCACAGTCACACACAGAGTAAACGCCACTCACACACTAATCCCTGGGGGGTGTGTGCGCTCACCTCTAGTAACTCATCCCCCACTCTGATGCGTCCGTCGCGGCTGGCTGGCCCCCCAGGGGTGATGCCCACCACGAAGATGCTCATGCACGAGCGGTCTCTGTTTCCCGCCAGACTGAGACCCAAACCCTGCCGGTCCTTCTCCAACTCCACCAGCAGCAGCTCCCCCGGCAGCTCCCCGTACTTCTGCCTGATCCCCTCTACACAAACACAGGACAGACAGACACTCAGCGTGAAGGACACACTCTAAACACTGACCTTTACAGTAATGCTAACAAAAAATATAATACATTACATAAGAACCCATACTGCACCTCCTTGTTTCTACGCTCACTGTCCATTTCATCAGCTCCACTTACTATATAGGTGCACTTTGTAGTTCTACAGTTACAGACTGTAGTCCATCTGTTTCTCTGCATACTCTGTTAGCCCTCTTTACCCTGTTCTTCTGTGGTCAGGACCCCCATGGACCCTCACAGAGCAAGTACTATTTGGGTGGTGGATCATTCTCAGCACTGACGTGGTGGTGTGTTAGTGTGTGTTGTGCTGGTACGAGTGGATCAGACACAGCAGTGCTGCTGGAGTTTTTAAACAGTGTCCACTCACTGTCCACTCTATTAGACTCTCCTACCTTGTCAGTCCACCTTGTAGATGTAAAGTCAGAGACGATAGCTCATCTGCTGCTACACAGTTTGTGTTGGTCATCCTCTAGTCCTTCATCAGTGGTCACACGACGCTGCCCACAGGACACTGTTGGCTGGATATTTTTGGTTGGTGGACTATTGTCAGTCCAGCAGTGACACTGAGGTGTTTAAAAACTCCAGCAGCACTGCTGTGTCTGATCCACTCAGACCAGCGCAACACACTAACACACCAGCACCATGTCAGTGTTACTGCAGTGCTGAGAATGATCCACCACCCAAATAGTACCTGCTCTGTGAGGGTCCATGGGGGTCCTGAAAACTGAAGAACAGGGTAAAAGGGGGCTAACAAAGTATGCAGAGAAACAGATGGACTACAGTCTGTAACTGTAGAACTACAAAGTGCACCTATATAGTAAGTGGAGCACGCTAAACATGGCACCAGTGCGTCATCGAGCCATGATTTCAGGCCCGCCAAAATTCCTGAACACAAAAATGAAGAAAAATAGTGGGACAGTCTAACTTCACGATTCAGTACTACACAGTTCACAGTCTTCTCACATATTTTCAGCAACTATTTTCTTACATGTATAACACTGTAGAGGGGGATTAAGCTCAGTCTGGATTTAAAGGACTGAGGATTTGGGCGTAGGTTTAATTTTTTTAATAAACCTTCGCTATTTGGGGATGGCTGAGTGGACAACACCTCACACTTTCACCTGAGCTGTTCAAAAGCAGCACGTAAGGCCCACGCTTTGGGGTTTTGAGTCCGTATGAGGAGGGAATTTTAAGAGGCTTTAGTTGGACTGTGTTATTAGGAGCGAGGTGGTGATGACTCAAGCTCAAATCATTTATCCAAGAAATGAAGAATACACTGCACATCTGCTCCAAATCATCTACTGCTGGGCTGCACTGAATGAAGTGTGGCATTAAATCTCTGAAACTGTCCAAAGCTATAACTCTCACACAAAATCCGCACCCATCGGACTGCAGCTAGAGAAAAGGCCTGGAGCTGGACAAAGATCTGTCAGATCATTCAAAGAGAGCTCCACTGAAAAACAGCATTAAATGATTTAGCATCTCTGAAAGAACACAAAGACTGCAGAGTTTTTCCCCCAAGACATGCTTACTGCTGTTAGCAATGACTTTGCTGCATCTACCGCTGAACGTCCACCCTGTTCTGTCGTACTACTCAGTCACTGTGAACGGAAAGTGAGTAGAAGATTGATAACATACATTTTCTGTAGTCAGTGATTTTATCAACTGCACTTACTACCCAATGTGCATTTACACAGCATTGCTCCTAGCTGACCGAGCTATATACTTGCTCTGTGAATTTCCCATTTGCTGCAATATGATGAGACTACAATCATGCTTCTGTAGCTCCAACTGCATCACACTTTTGAAACGCAACTCTATTTCTGGATTTATCCACAACAGGTGTCATTATTTATAGAAGTGAGCTGGTGACGTCTGCACAGACACGGTTATCTCCAATGTGTATCTAATGCAATTTCATGCAATCTAAACACACAGTAGTGGGAAAACCACAACACAGCAGCAAAAATTGATGTTCCATACTGAAGTGGACCTGTTCCTCCGAGCCCAGAATTAGCTAGCAAAGTATTGTTGTATCATCCTATCAACAATGTTCGAATAAAGAAATGTATCAGAGTATAAGTGATTAAGGTCACGTCAAAAGGTGACTTCTGTCAGAAAAACGCCAAAATGTACTTATGCACTTGTACCTTGTATGTTCTTATCTATACTTATGTCATATATGCACTTTTGCCCTTGCACTATCCTTGGTGAAACTGCAGCTCTCTTTTCGTTTACATATTTGCCTGCATATTGTGTTAATGACAATAAATTGCATTGAACTGAAAATGCCTGTAGTAGCTGCAGCCATTCATTTGGTTCTAGATACAAAACACATTAAGGTAGGAGATTTAAGGTAGCAGGAGATTTAAGGTGGTAGTGGATTTAAGGTGGAAGTGGATTTAAGGCAGCAATGATTTAAGGTAGCAGTAAAGTTAAGGTAGCAGGAAATATAAGGTGGCAGTGGACTTACGCAACCACAGCAACCACCTAGCAACCACCTAGGATACCATAAGAACACCATAGCTACCACCTAGCAACCACTTAGCAACACCACAGCAACTACTTAGCAACACCCTAGCAAACACATAGCAACACCACAGCAACCACCTAGGATACCATAACAACACCATAGCAACCACCTAGCAACCACATAGCAACCCCATAGCAATCACCTAGCAACAACCTAGCAGGAAGTGGGAATCATTTAAGCTGCGCAACCATCCGTTTCCTTCAGGAAATGCACATTGAGTTTGTATTACTGATGTTTTACTGATGAACGAACAAAATGACAGAATTTTGGTGGACTTTCCGTTTAAAATGCCTGACAATCTACATCAGTACAGGACTACATTCAAAACCTGGTTTATTTACAAAACAGCCCAGTGAAATCCATTGGTTTCTGTGTTGAATGAGTAACACAGGCTGCCTCTTGTTAGCTCAGATTAACTAATGAGCTAACTGAACTAACCAGCTTGTTGTCTTTTTCACAAAGTGTTTTCTCAGTGAACGATATACCAACATGTTACTTTGTCAGAGAACTTTCACTTTTTCACTGTTTCTGGACCTGGTAAAATGACCTTGGGCAGTTAGTGCAGCCGCACTGCATCTGGCTTCTTACTCGTGTCCTTACTAAGGCACCCTGGAGCAACACACTTACGCTAGGGCACTCATGTTTCATAGAGCCAGATCTAATACGATATACATGCGTAAATACTCTCAAATACGAGCAGAAGTGTCACATTAAATTTCAGTACTCAAATACTGGAAGCTGGAACAGTTAATAGAGTACCAAAGACTGGAGTGTCTGTCCACATTCCTCAGAGGCTCAAATGCCAGCACAGTTAAAGTTTCGATCACTGCATCATGTTTTCATCTTTAATATAAACTCATACACCACTTCCAGATACATTTGGAAGAGACATTTGGAATTTGCCCAGACCAGCATATGCAGGCCTCTCTCTTATCAGCGGCTAATAATAACACTCCACGAACCATCCAAGGACTCCAATTCCCATAAGTCATTACTAAAAAATGGCAGGTGTGCTGCTGAAATAACTCTCTTTGAGGTGCTCTGTAGATTTGCTCATCTTTCATAAGGCTTTCGTTGGATGGCCCTCAAAGGGCTCCAGTGAGGAGAGGAAAACTCTGAAGGATTTTTTTTACAGTCTCCAAGATGAATACCAACATCGCTCTCAAAGCAGGAAGGTGCCAAACCTTTCAATATGACTTCCACCTATATTTCCATTAATTGATAAACTTGGTAACTAAAATGTTAACACGGAAGTGGTTTTTACATATATACACACACACATATATATATATACACACACACACATATATATATATATATATATATATATATATATATATATATATATATATATATATATATATACATACATACACATACACACACACACACACATTATGACCACTTCCTTGTTTCTACACTCACTGTCCATTTTATCAGCTCCACTTACTATATGGGTGTACTTCGTAGTTCTACAATTACAGACTGTAGTCCATCTGTTTCTCTGCATACTTTGTTAGCCCCCTTTACCCTGTTCTTCAGTGGTCAAGACCCCCATGGACCCTCACAGAGCATCTGGGTGGTGGATCATTCTCAGTGCTGCTCGAGTTTTTAAACACCTCAGTGTCACTGCTGGACTGACAATAGTCCACCAACCAAAAATATACAGCGTCCTGCGACCACTGATGAAGGACTAGAGGATGACCAACACAAACTGTGCAGCAGCAGATGAGCTATCGTCTCTGACTTTACATCTACAGGGTGGACTGACAAGGTAGGAGTGTCTAATAGAGTGGACAGTGAGTGGACACAGTGTTTAAAAACTCCAGCAGCACTGCTGTGTCTGATCCACTCAGACCAGCACAACACACACTAACACACCACCACCACGTCAGTGTTGCTGCAGTGCTGAGAATGATCCACCACCCAAATAGTACCTGCTCTGTGAGGGTCCATGGGGGTCCTGACCACAGAAGAACAGGGTAAAGGGGGCTAACAAAGTATGCAGAGAAACAGATGACCTACGACAAAAACTACCAAACTATGCTAAAAATGACCAAACCATATCATGAACAAAGTTAACTCACATATGTGTGAGCAGAAGGCATGGTTATTTTCTCTGGTTTCGGCAGGTACTGCAGGTAATGTGTTGTTACTACATCACCTGCCATGCTGAAAGGGGTTACGGGTGAAAGGTGCCACTGATATCAGTTCAGAGGTTCCTTAGTCTGTTAGTGTAAGAAGCAGCCTGAGTTCCGATCTCTTTCCTGTGTGCAATGAAAACGTGCTCTGACGGTGTGCTGGTGAAGGATTAATGCAGCTTTTTTTTCTTATTGAAGGCAATACGGCTACCTCACCCTCACCCTACGACATCCCACAATAGTACAGGCTGTACTATGTACTGTATCTGAACTTCTGGTGAGGCACACCTTCTCATGCACATGAACACACACGTCACTAGGAAACACAATCAAGCTTCGATATTCTCGTCTGCCAGTTTCAGCAGCATTTCTGATTAAAACTACAGTAATCAGGCTGTGTGTGTGTGTGTGTGTGTGTGTGTGTGTGTGTGTGTGTGTGGGTAAGAGGAAGGGCTAACTGTGACCTTTCTCACTATGACAGCCCACTGCTGTTTTCATTTTCAATTTCCTTTTACTGCAGGGGAGCTCTTTACGGCTGTCACCATGTGAGTGGAGTAATTAAAAGGCTCAAGAGCCACATAAAACTGCTGGAAATGAAGGGATTCAAGAAGGAAGAGAGAGAGAGAGAGAGAGAGAGAGAGAGAGAGAGAGAGAGAGAGAGAGATGCTGTACCTTGCAAAGTAAACAGGATCTGCATCGGACTGATAACACAATACAGCGCTTATGATTTTATTGTGTTTGGGTTATTCGTGCATTGCATCATCACATCTTTAGAGAAGCCACTGTTTACTGAGACACAGTTGTACGCATATGTTTGACTACCCCAAGTCAAATGACATGTTTTGTTGAATTTCTAAATAAAGGCACACCCTCTACTAAGAACAAACTTAAAGCTGCACTATGTAAATTTTGGGGATTTGGAGACCTCTCTGGTGGAAATGTGTAATTGCATGCAACATGCAAAAGAACATTTTGTAACATGAGCTGTGCCTTGGACCCCTTCCTGAACAGATCAATCTGCTTTTGCAGCGTACAATTTCTTTTTATTTGCATTTGAGTCTAACATATTTAACAAATTTTAAAATGTGCCATAACTTTTACACAGGCCATTTTATGCTTTACTTTCTTTCTACATGTTAAATTCAGCAAATAAACAGTAACGATGCATTAAAATGAGCAGTTCTCTGTAAAGGATGTGTGAACTTAGTTTTACTTAGAAAATCAACAAAACATTATTTGATTAGGGGCACCCAAACTTTTGCATATGACTGTATTTCACAGAGCAAATACATGTTTATCAATAAACTGCACGTGTATATCATTACTGTCACAACAAAATCTCATATCCTAGAAACGGTAACTACGGGAAGAAAGAATGTTCAGAAGTTTTAATGCAGTTTTTGGAACATTTTAATTGGTCCAATTGTCATAGAACACAATGGAAAACAGCAGCCATTTTAAAATGGCATAAATAAACATGACAGCAGCAATATGGACGTTATTATATTAATGAACTGTACATCATCACAGTCGTAGCAAAACATTATCTCTAAAAGGCCAAGATAACATGTTCTTAACTCCCATGTATTTTAATAGAACAAGACTTGAAGCACTTTTGGAGCATTTCTATCGATCTATACATCAAGAAACGTTCACATAGAGTAAAGAGCAGCTGGCAATTTCATACAGTGTAAAAAAGATGAAAAAACAACATATGATGAAGTGTGAATTTACAGAAGCTATGATGTTTGAGTTTATGCTGAGCTACTACCAGCATTGTGGATTCTGAAGCACGAGAAAGAAAACAGAGTCAGGACGTGTAAGGTCACTGTATTGATCCTCCCAAAGCACCTCATTTTTCTCATTTGATCAGCATCTTGGCTTAAAGGGGTCTTCATCAGAGTTGAGAACTGTGCTCAGATCACCTGACAGGAAAGAGAGGAGGTTCTAAGACAATGAGTAAAAGTGAAAAAGCTCTTTCTGGATTACTTTTGATTTGTTGTTAAGGCTCCTCAAGAGTGTAGCCTGATCAGCCAATCTGATCACAGATCAGCATTTCTACTGCACCACTAGCATTTTTATTAATTCATGCCCTGAGGACAACCGATATATTCAAAAGATTTAGATGCAATCTTGGTGAGCTGGTGGTGGTAAAATCAAAGCCTTGGGACCGATCATTCTGTTAGATCATTACGAACAAGACACCAGAGAAAAGATCAATGTTTCGCTATGAAGGCCACTGGGGATGAGGAGAGAAAGTGAGGGCTTGTGATTTCTATCCGGGGTATACGGCACAGGAAAGGCTGCAGAACAAAGACTGACAAAGAGAGGGAAGAGGGGAGGTGAAAACTGACAGATGGACAGATGTGCTGACAGCAAAATGTGATCTTGATTGATGATGCTACAACAGGTTTTATAGATAGTTAAAAAAAAACAAAAAAACATTAAAAGGTCTTGGTGAAAAAGGTTAGCTGTCACTCTACAATGAAAGTTTCTTCCATACTCAGTCCAAAGGAACAGGTCCATATAAACAGGCTCCAACAAACAGCAGGTGGGGAGGTGGGAACAAGACACTAAGTTGCAAATAACAAGTCAGTCTCAAGTCTTCACACTTGTACCGAGTCAAGATAGTAGAGTCTCAAATCAAGTCCCGAGTCAGTGAAGGATTAAAATAAAAACTAGGTCAGCCAACTAAAACAACCGCTAGTTTAAACTGAATTGAATTGAGCTGAACAAAGTTTCCCAAAAAGACAGAGAAATGATGGTCAACGTACAAAGATGAAGTTGACATCTTTTTCACCAGCTTCTTATTTGAATTTTCCGTTCCACCTTAAATGGTGCAGCAGTCAGGTGCCGGAATGTAACTGCTGCACCATTTAAGGTGGAACGGCAAATTCCAATACGAAAAAAAAAACCTTCAGCTTTGTGGTGAATGTTGGGCTTGTTTTACCTGCACAAGCTGGTAACAGAGAGAACAGAGAGAGCTGTTTCTTTCGCTACCATAAGGAAAATGGTCAGCTTGCCTAGTGAGTTAAAGCGCTGAGTGAGGGCGCATTGATGCTGTTGACACTTTGCTTGTTTCCGGCTTAAGGAGGCGAACTTGAGCTCTAACGCTTCTCTTGTCTTCCGAAATAAAATAAACAGAGCACAAACACAGTAACAGACATTTGACGATGTGGCTGTTTATTCAATTTACGTCCGGAAATGAATTCATTCACATGACAAACAATCGACTGTGTAGAGTCCCGTCTTCCACTTTGAGTCTCGAGTCTTTCCAAGTCATGGCGCTCAAGTCTGAGTCAGAGTCACAGGTGGTGAAGTCAAAATCGAGTCTCAAGTCTTTCTTGATTTTCTCAAGTTGAGTCTGAAGACATCAAATTTATGACCCGAGTCGGATTCAAGTCCAAGTCATACGACTCAAGTCCACACCTCTGACAAACAGCATAAACAGCTGCCAATGACAAAGTTAAATCCTGCTCACTTCACTCAATCTTAGCTCAACTCAAACTCAGCTGCTCTGCAAGCTCCAACAACCAATCAGATTTCTGCCAAAAACTATGGAACTGGTCATTTGTTAGTGGAACTGGTGAAACTACATCCAAAGGAAGAACATTGCAGACATTAGCTAGTGCAAATGTAGTCTTATTCTGGTATTCTGTTCACCACACATGGATCTCTATGCCCTGAATATCAAGTTCAGGTCACTGTGTTGACTTCTGGTTCATGCCAGAGGGGCATGCATTAGCTAGGCCAAAGACAGTCACCTCTTAAACCTCATCCACATACTGATTCAATATAATGACAAACTACAAAACCCCTCTTTACTGATCTTCCACCACTGCACTTCTGCTCCTTTAAAAACAACAGTCATTCAGAATGCCACTGCCTCCTCTACTGACTTCCAGGCACATTCCAGGTAATAACTGGACACAAATCATCGCTGCACTTCAAACTTCTAAACCATGGTCCACAATTAAAACCTTCTATCTCGAACTTCAAGACTTCAGCAATGGACGCCTCCAAACTGAGACACTGCATTTTTGCATATTGATCTTGTACAGAGAGCAAGATCAGTGCTGCTCATCAAATGTAAAGAACATGCAGAACTTTAGTGTACTTGTGCCACTGCCCATGTGCAAATGTGACAAGGTGCTTTTTTAATAACCTCTGCTAAACCAGTCCAGGTTAGGGTTTGCAGGGAAAACGACTACGCTCCACTAACATCTACCTGCAGTGTACAAACCACTGAGCAGGTCATATCCGTGTTGGGCACGCAGTGTGTGAAAGTAATTAGAGCTCATACAGGCACCCTATAGAGAGAAACTGCTGGTGATCCAGGACTGCGGCTGCAGTCTGATGACATAAGTGACATCCATTAGGGAACGACTCAGACAGACAGAGAGAGAAACAAAGTGAGAGAGAAAGCAAATACGACACTTTCTGCCCACATAATAAGTACAAAACTGGCGCATGAGCCTAAAAGCACAGTATGTGGGCCGTGTGCATGGAAATAAGATTAGGTAAATCTAGTTGGTCTTGCTGGACCCCCAACAGCTGCATGGTATCTGTGTCACAAAGTATCTACAGGATATAAAAAAGCCTGCATTAGCCCACCTGCCTGCAGTGTCCACCTAGTGTTCACTGAGCTTGTTTAACCAAGAAATACATTAACTTTCTATCATACTTCTACTGCTACTGGTACTAATAAGAATAATAACAGTGACAATAATAATAATAATAATAACAATAATAATAATAATAATAATTTAAAATCTGATAAAATAATAGGACTGTTATTAGCATAATGATTTCTATTCACATACATGCTCACAAAAATGGCTACAGTTTGCTACAGTTACACAATCGTCTAAAGTCAAGAGTGTAAAAATATATGAAATAGCCACTCGTTTTCTAGCTGCTAGCATATAGGCTAATAGCACTAGCATTACATTACTCTGAGCTAAAGTTGCACAAACAAACATTTCCTAAAAACAGCAAATGACATCAAAACCCTATTCCTATTTACATTCTGGTGCATTTAGTGGGCATGTATTAGTGCTTGATGACTTCATCATCACCTAAAAGTGTGAAACAATGCTAAATAGCTCTGCTTTGTTTATACTGTAATGTGAGAATTTCTAACTGAAGTCAAAAACAGCCGTAGCTTAAAAGAACACACAGTACTAGACACCTGCCGTGTTACTGCACTCATTATCAGGAAGCGCTTTTGTTGCCTTTGTAATGATGTAATTCAACTGTGTTTCCTGCTTTCTGTCATTATTGTTGTTTAGCCCTACATTTGTGGTATAAGTATGCAGGCGACTGCCTCAATTCATTTAATAAGGGTCACTATGGCATGTGCATTTCAATAACAGGTGTCAGTCGGTCACTTAGTCAGTCAGTGACTCTTGCTGGGTGGTCCACCAAAAAGCAAAATCTTCTCTCTCCCTCACACATATGGAGTTGGAAAATCATGCCAAAATGGGTGGAGGTATCAGAAGTGTGGCTGACTTCAAACTCTGATTAAACCAGCAATGTTTCAGCAACTAGCAGCCTTATAATGTGCGTCAGTGTCTCAGGGGTGTTGGAAGACTTCCTTTCATGATAACAGCATACACAGTGGCTAGATAAAGGCACAAGCCTCGAACATGCTGAAATAATATTTACCAACAGAAAAACACTAAGTCTTGAGTTCAGATGTACAGTACAAGAAAATGCAGAGCAAAACTGCCTCAGTGCACCTTCAATGTGAGAGTGAAATCAATGTTATTGTCTGCTAAGGTCTTACACCTTACAAGCGCACAGTTAGCAGGCGGTCCTCTGAGCAGTTTGTGATTGGAAGCAGATATTGCTGTCACATTAAGGCCCTATCTAGCTGATGACTCTTACTTACTGCCAAAGCTCCATTTAATAGAGCAGCATCCTTCCAGCACAGCATCACACTATGGATAAAAGCATGGCCCTGTGTCTTTTCATTCAGAATATAATGGAATCATTTAGTAATGTAGACAACTGTACAAATGATTTCTTTAAATGAAGGAAAAATGCTGTTCTGCCCTACCTGGTCTATGTGAAAAAGTAACTGCCCCTTAGCCACTAAATCAACCTGGAAACCAAATTTAATTGACTATTGGGCTCAATTTCACTAGCAATACTCAGACATGATTACAACCAGATCTACTGAATCTAAACATCACTTAAACAGAGCCTGTCAGACCACATTCTAAAGAGAATCAAACACAGATACAAAACAAAGTCATTGAAATCTATAAGTCTGGAAAGGGTTACAAATTGCTAAGGTTCTGGGACTCCAGCGAACCACAGTGAGAGCCATTATCCACAAATGGAGAAAACTTCAACTTCTGCATCAAGGACTAATCTAGGAGGTCACAAAATAACCCAAACAGCTAAAGAACTGCAGGCCTCACTTGCCTTGGTTAGGGTCAGTGTAATGATTCCACAGTAAGGAAGAACTGGGCAAAAATGGCATCCATGGCAGAGCTGCAAGGCACAAACCACAGCTGATCAAAAAGAAACACAAAGGCTCATCTCGCATTTCCCAAAAAAAATCCAGGTGACCCCCCCAAGACTTTTGGGACAATATTCTGTGGACTGATGAGCCAAAAGTGGAACTTTTTGGAATACATGGGACCTGCTACACCTGGAGTAAAGCTAACACTGCATTCCACCATCATAACAACAGTCAAACGTGGTGGTGGTAGTGTGATGGTCTGGGGCTGCTTTGCTTCTTTAGCACCTGGACGACTTGTCATTAACGATGGAACAATGAATTCCGCTTTCTATCAGAAAATCCTGAAGGAGAACATCCGTCCATCAATCTGTGATGTAAAGCTCAAGCAAGGTTGGGTTATGCAGCAGTACAATGAACCAAGGCGCACAAGCAAATCCACTTCTAAATGGCTCAGAAGAAACAGGTTTTGGAGTGTCCGAGTAAAATTCCTGCCTTGAATGAGATGCTGTGGCAAGACCTTAAACGAGCAGTTCATGCTGAAAAACCCACAAATGTAGCCAAATTAAAACAATTCTGCAAAGAAGACGGGGCCAGAATTTGTCCACAATGTAGTAAAAGACTCATCACAAGTTATCGTAAATGTTCGACTGCAGTTGTTACTGCTGAGGGTGCCACAAACAGTTATTAGGTTTAGGGGGGCAATTACTTTTTCAGGAGGGTGATACAGGTTTTGAATAAATCTTTATCTTCAAAAAAAGAAGTGATTATTTAAAAGTTACATTGTGTTTACTCGTGTCGTCTTTATCTTATATTAAATTATCGGAAATATTTAAATGTGACAAATTAGCAAAAACAGAAGAAATCACGTGAGGGGCAAATAGTTTTTCACAGCACTGTTCATCATTATTGCCTTTGAATAATTAGTAAATTATTGCCTATTAATACCTGTCTAAATTCTGCAGATTCAATTTGGTTGTTTCGGTGTAGGGGACACAAAAACAATAAACAAATTTAAAAACCTAACACTAATATAAATATCGTTGGTTGAAACACTGGAATGAATTTTAAGCCTCATTACTAATACTGTGCTTTAATTTGAAGTTTATTTCATGATTTTTTAGCTCTCGAACACCATCAGCACAAATTACATGAAAACCTAGTCGACGCTGCTTATTCTCCATCAGACTGATCCTTTGCACATGGTGCTGGAAACACTTAGTTGTCCAAATGATAGAGGCTCATAAACTGTTTCAAATTAGATCAACTGTAATTACTGCCATTCTGCTTTTTGGAATAGCCTGCATCTGTACAGCTAGAAATCCCAGGACTCCTAAAGCAACAGTGCACACTCCACATCACACTCAAGTCATAATAAACATCAACGAACAAGTTCTGTTTAAAAATATAAACAAAATTATGAAGTAAATAAAACAGATAACAAAGCAATGGCCTAGCAACACCTTGGCAACCACCTGGGATAACATAACAATGGCCTAGCAACTCCTCAGCAACCACCAGAAATAACAAAACAATAGCCTAACAACTCCTCAGCAACCACCAGAAATAACAAAACAATAGCCTAGCAACTCCTCAGCAACCACCAGAAATAACAAAACAATAGCCTAGCAACTCCTCAGCAACCACCTGGGATAACACAGCAATGGCCTAGCAACATGTTTGCAACCACCAGGGATTCCATAGCAACACCCTAGCAACATCTACAAGAACTTTCCCCTTCTAGTTGTATTTGTAACCTTAAAAGAAAAAAATATTAGATTTCTCTGTAATGCTATTCAATGGCAAACATAGTCTCAACTTCTACAGTTTAGACATGTTTATTATCAGCATTGGTAGATATGTAAATGAAAATATCACTGGCCCAGAATTCTCATATGGATTCAACCCCCGATACAAAGACTTTTTTTGTACAGTAGAGATACCTAAACCACTCTGCAACTAAATTATTTCTGCAGGACTGTTAGATCACTTAGCAGATCAGGCTTAATATTATTATGCCTGGCAAATGAAATCAGGCATGGGCGTGAAAAAACAGTGAGATGCTTTTAAGCTATTTTATCTCAAGCCATCTTTTTTGATACGATATAACAAGTACAGCAAAGATGCAAAGACACTCATATGGCCAGGCCTGTTTATGCGCATGGCCTTATCCTTGACCTTGCATCTTGTACAGAGGCACTTGAGTTTATTATTAATCTCTTTCAGAGCTCACAGCCTGCTGCTCACAGTACAGTGGTACAGCACATAACGCTTCAGCTTAACTTTTTGTTCTGGTATGATCTGGAAGGAAATGAGTCTTTGTGTTCTGCTCAAAGGCAGCAACATTGGTAATGTGAATGCTCATCATGTTTTAGGGGCAAAATCACTGCAGCTGTGATTCTTTCCATAATACTCATCATTTAAGCTTTAGAGCCGTACAGACTGATGTCACAGCTGCTTTGTTTGTTATTAACAGTAGTGTATGCATTTCAGAGAATAAGCAACACGTGTGCCACTTTTTTTGACTGCAGTTGTTCATCCTTTGATCTTGCATGAATTAGCTTTGATCAGCCTGCTTGTAGGTGGCTTTTACATTGAAATTCTGACAGAACTCATTGTTTTGTCTGGGAATAACTAATGGCTTCCCACGTGGATCTATTCTGAAGCCTGAACTTGAATTATTCATCGTCTATATTTGAACAACACTAATTTATTCCTTTATATCGTCAATGTGATCTGCCAGGAATGAAGAGCATATGATTTTAAAGTGGTACAGAAATCATTATTTGACCTTTAAGCTGACATTAAAATGATGCCTTAAAGCATGTTCTTTAACAGAGATGAAAATCTGAAATTCATGTTCATAGACTTCTTAAACAGTGCCATTACCCAACAACTCTGTTCTTACAAGCAGCCACATATTCATATTATCTGATAAAAAAGTAATAGAAATAATAATAGAAGTATTATGTGTTACGCCTTACATGTCATGGGCTTTTAAAAGTCATAAGCACAAATTTACTAAATGTAAATCATATCTGACTCTGAACCAGGCCTGTGCAGTGGGGTGATGTAATCAGATAGCAGCGACGACTGACGAGTAAGGCGCTGACGATGCTTCAGAGGTGATAACCGCCAGGTTGGGTACTATTTGATAGAGAACTAGACAGATATGATTTAATTTTAAACAGCTTGCGAAATAACATTAAATAATATGTATGAGTTATTCTCACAAAACCACATCAAAACATGTCAATAAATATCACAGTATCACAAGCATCATTCAAATAAATAATATTCATATGATTTAAGATATGGTGCGGTAAAACGCTTGCGGACTTTTTTCTTCATAAAAGTTTTCTTTTAAGGGTTTCAATTTTTAAACCCTTTTCTATTGTAACATGTCTACATGTGTTTCACATTACTGATATTTCTCATTTTCTCACACTGTTTAAGTAGAAAATTTGAGTTTGCATGCATTTTTAACTGCTGAATTTCTTTACTTTATTATTCCCCTTGTAAACTGTAAGTATGTGAACCAAAACAACATATTTTGTGGCAAAAGCAAAAAGAAAAACCCCAGATGCTGTCAAAGTGATGAGAATTTGGCCACTGAAACGGGAAAATGTTAATAAAAACAATTTAAAATCAATTAAATCATTCAGATTTGCATTGCATTTTTACATAATACCATTGTCTGTATTGTCCATTTGTTGCTTAAATAAACT
Source organism: Colossoma macropomum (assembly GCF_904425465.1). Classification (NCBI taxonomy): domain Eukaryota; kingdom Metazoa; phylum Chordata; class Actinopteri; order Characiformes; family Serrasalmidae; genus Colossoma; species Colossoma macropomum. Next base: position 7,305,382 of record NW_023494799.1, read on the forward strand.
TTATGTAGATGAAAAAGAGATCAAGAATAAAAAATCTAAATTGCTGCCATGACCGCTGCTCTCTGTCTCACCATGTACAGCTATATGAAGAGGCATAGAAGCATGTGGGTTCAAAACATTAACCTACACAAGGGATTCCTGTCACCTTGTCAAAGAGTTAAAACTACATTTGTGTATTAGCCCAGATTGTATATTACACATAAACTTTGCATTTATTTTGTGTTTCTGTCTAGAAACTCATACCATGCCCGCCCCCCCCTTAACACACTTAACAGACAAATATTTCCAAATCATACAGTCTAATTCTAACTAAATAAAGAACATACGTTGGACTCACCGGCCTACTTAGAAGGCAAGTCTTCTCAAATGGATCATCATGCAGAGATTAGGCTGAGCAGAACAGACAGTGCATTGTTTTTTCCATTAGCTTGCACTTGCAGCACACTCTGAACTTGTGTAGGTTTATTCTGTACTATTTGTACTTGTCTTTTTCTGTGTACTGCCCACCCCTAACCAAAAAAAGCTTGCTTAGCCTGGAATATTCTACTTTCCCACAGCACAGTGTTCACGGTGACAGTTTTCAAAGCACATTCTCACAAATCTCACAGCTTTTTGCCCTGGCACATCAGCAGTTGAATGGTGTGAACACTTCACCATTCAAATCCGGCCCAAACACAGCGCGGCAGAATGCTACCAGAAAACAGTGCGCGCACACACCGCTGCACCTTTTTCACGGCTGCTGCTCCTGAATCGATCAGTTCCCATTATCCCATTGCAGGTGCCTCTGGCCGCCTCCATGCGGATCCCACTTTTCTTTAAGCCATCAGTGTCCGCTTGCCTTGGCCTCTACTCTGTTCTCTTTGTCTCTATCTTTCTCTTTCTATCAATATATCAGTCTTTCTGTCTTTCTTCTCATCTATCTCACTTCTTTCTTTAGCCTTCCCTCCAGCGCTACCTGCTCCAGTAAATTACTAATTAATCTAGGCTGATAAAATATTTCTTTTCATGTGGATCACATTACTTTTAGGCCTCTTTTATCACTGCGATTATATCAAAACCTCATATAGAAACAGTACATGGAATAGAAGCTTGGCAAATTCATGTGTTTTATAGTTAGGACTGTTTTTTCCCTCTTTTTTGATTAGATTTGGTAAAGGTGAAGCTGGTTCTGCATGAGTATCTACACACAGTAAAGACTTCAAAGTTCCATTGATGGCTTTCTTGATAAAACCAAAGTTGTTTCCAGCTACTTCAGTGGTGAATTTGTTTGTCACCTCTGAACATCAAGTTTACAAGCAAAACTGACCACTGATGCAGGCAATATCAGTAATTCAGCAGACTAAGCTGGACAGTGCTCATGGCAGAACTATGGACAAACCAATGAGCAGCAAACTAACAAAAGTAGCAGCAATGTGAAATGCTGCAGTTCTCTTCAGACACACACACACACACACACACACACACACACACACACACACACACTCTCTTGCTCTCTCTCACACACTCACACAGATGTGAAGGCAGGCCAGCTGCTGTTAGTTTAATTAGAACGCAGGGAGAGGAGGAGCTAATGACAGAATGACTGCACTGCAGGGAGACGGAGCCGATGGCAGTCTGAGCTGCGTCTCAGGATAGCAGTAAAGCACACAGCTGACAGAATAGAGAGATAAAGAGAACGAGCAAAGCACATACTGCAGTGTTCCCCAAGTCCTGGTCCTGAAGTACCCCTGCACTGCACATCTACAGCTCTTTTCTCTGCATCCATCGTAACTCATGAAGAGACTTTAATTAGCAGATTAATAACTGATATCAGCTGATATAATTTTTAAATGGTCAATAATAAAACAGACTCCAATAGTTTAAGTTAAACATCATTAACTGATAGGACTGTCAGAAATTAAAAAAGACTGCAAATTTCTTAAACTCAAATAAAACAGAAACTCGCTAATGTTTTTAATAATGAATATTCAGGCTTATCTGCTCGAATTTGACCCTAAAGAGAGATTTTTCCCATTTGAAAAGCAGTGGACAAAATAAGCTGTTGTCAGAAGAAAACCTCGTATCTCCAAAATGATAACTTTACAGGAAAAGGAAAAAAACCTACTTTACTTTTAATGTAAGTCAATGGAACCAGAATGCAAGATTCACATGAATCTGAACATAAAAATTCATTCATTCCATCAATCATTACGTGATTTCCACACAGTCACAGCTTCCAATCACATCCAGTGAGAGCAACAGTGGCTGCACGTTCCAACTAATAAATGTATATATCATATATATCACATATACAGTCAAGGCCTCTCCCTCCTCCATGATTGTAGCCTCGTTTATATAGGTCCTGTATTCTGGTTACAGTGGAGGTGAGCACTGTCCAGTGTAGCCTGCTGAAGGGTATTGCTTTAAAATCCATATAAAAGCTGTAATGAGAGGACTACAATCACAGATTCTATCAATACTCAGCGCACACAGCTGGATTTCAGCCTTGAATACTATGGATGCTTTGAAGGGTCACAGTAGGAAAATCTGTTAATAGTTCCAATTTATTGTGTTAACATATTATTAACTCTAAAAGTCTTTACGTAAATGCAAAAAAGGCAACTTATAACTCAGCTTATAACTTTAACACCTAACCTTAACACAAATTCTCACAATGTTGAACTCCCAAGCCTCCCTAGCACCTCCCAGTATGCTTTTGCTTCTTCAAGACAGCTTCAAAATCCTAAATGAGACTCTCATATGGCAATTAGAGAGACTTACTGGTGCTTTAAATCAGGAACCTAAATATTTTCTGCGTTTATTGGTCAATGCCAGGCAAACTCGTGTGTTGAGTGCAGGGAAACATTACAATGTGTTAATCAGGGCCACTAAAGTCCAGAAATGGACAACAGTGACATAACGAATGAGTAACAACATTTTTTTGTCTTTTTTTCTCTTTCTTTAGAGATGCCCTGATATTTCAGCTGGAAATGGTCAAAAACCTTAGTAGACACAATTTTACTGCATCCCTAATACACGTCCATTAACTCCCCAAAAAAGACTTTGAAGTAAACAGTTTGGAGCAGAACAGACTGAAAGGTAAGCATCAACAAATAAAGTAAAGGTATAAATAAACACATGCCCACACGCAGCTCCATGCTGTTTTATATCGTCTAATAAAACCCACAAATACGCCCCCCCAAAAACACAGCAGAGAGAGATAGGAAGTGAACACTACACTGGTACATTGTGACAGTATAATGACCCTGGTGGGTGCCAAACAGTGCAGGCCCACCTGCCAAGCTTTCAATTGCTGTTTTCAAGAGAAGAACATCATGCGAATTAACAAAGAGTGATCCAGTTTATGGGCATGGATGTGCTCTGCTGAATCCTGTTTTACAACAGTTTGGCAGAAGGTGTTTGTGCAGGCAGTGAAAAGAGAGACTGCTACTGCTGACCAACACAGAGCAGTGGTACTCAATCCAGCCCTGAACAACTGCGCACTGCACATTTTTGTGTTCTTCCTGCTTCATCACACCTGTTTCAGCTCAGCAGCTACTTGACAAGCCCTTAATAAGAGTTAGAGGGGGAAAAAACAGCAATGCGCAGGACAGGACTGAGATCGAGGACCACTGAGCATGACAATTATTTAATGGGAAGTTCTAATCATATACAAATAACCCAACAGCATTAACAATTTGCTTAATATTTGTATAATAGACCTCTGAAGTCATTCATCTTTCCGTAGTTGGCATCGTGCCCATATTAGGAACTCAGGGTCTAAGCTGATTTTCTCTATTAGGAAAAAAATGAATGGTGTTTTTATAAAATTCACTCCGTCACACTCTGTGGTGAGCAAAAATATTCCGGACCAAATGTGTTCTGTCCTGTGTATATTTTCTTCTCTGAAAGTCAACAGATCTTCTGAATTACAAGGTCATTCAGCAGTAAAACATGAATAAAACTACATCCATGCTAAAGAAGGCAACAGAAATGACGGGGATGATGAAATTAATGTTTTACCCTTCAGTGACAACAAGACTGGAGATGGTATTTCTGTAGAAACGGTATTAAAATAACTACTAACACCACAAAAATGGTAATGAAAGAACCACAACAGCAGCTGAAGTCAATTTATTCTATATGCTTAACCCGTGTGAGATCGACCGCAGGCTGGGACAGGCAGCAGCAGTAACGCAGTCACTGTACCGGACTGTAGTGGTGAAGAGGGAGCTGAGCCATAAGGCAAAGCTCTCTGTTTACCGCTCGGTCTACATCCTGACCCTCACCTGTGGTCACGAGCTGTGGGTAATGACCGAAAGAACGAGATCGCGGATACAAGCCGAGGAAATGAGCTTTCTTCACAGGGTGGTGGGCTACACTCTACTTGACAGGGTGAGGTGCTCGGTCATCCGGGAGGAGCTCAGAGTAGAGCAGCTACTCCTCCACATTGAGAGGAGCCAGTGGAGGTGGCTCAGGCATCTAAAAAGGGTGCCCCCTGGACACCTTCCAGTGGAGGTTTACCAAGCATGGCCTACTGGGACGAGACCCCAGGGTCGTCCTTGGACCCGTTGAAGGGATTACATCTCCAAGTTGGCCTGGTCACCCAGAATGAGCTGGAGGAAGGTGCGGGGGACAGGGTCGTCTGGGGTCGTCTGGGATTCTATGCTCTCCCAACTGCTACTGAGACCCTATCTGGACTAAGCAGGTGAAGATATTGATGATGATGATGCTGCTTAACCCACTTTCTTTGACAGACTGAACTTATTCTCATACCGATCTCCTAACTTATTTTCTTGGTCAGGGATGGTTGCGGTGAAGACAGAATTTCATCCTTGTGCAGCTCTCTAATACACGACACAAGCAAGCTAGCAAACACGACCTCAGAGGTCTACAGCCTCACAACAGCAGCACTCACAATCTCTTATTTTCTTATCAGGTGGGCCAGTTTATTGCTTTTTATCAAGCTCTAATCATAATAACTGTCATGCTGTCATAAGAAGAATATTAATAAATACAAGGAACATTTGAGCCTATATTTAAGTAACTCAAAGTAAATGGAGCTCTTTCACACACACACACACACACACACACACACACACACACGTACGTGAAGCTGCGCTCTAGTTTTGTCACAGACTGATGCCTCCATTAATTTATCCTGTTCCAGTCATCTGCTCCTAGCAAATGACACGCTCGCTTAAACAAGCCCACCCACAGTCACAGATGTGCCACACACACACACACACACACACAAACACACACACACACACACACACACACACACACAAACACACACACACAAAATGGTGCTTATAAACAGGCATTGCTTGTCCTCTCCTGCCATTCTCTCCTGGATGATCTCTGGCAGGCTGGCATGTTCTGAACAGGTTTTAATACAGTGTATTAAAATGGGTTCATATGGGTTCATACATACAGTACTGTGTGAAAGTCAGAGACCACCCTTCATTTATTCCATTTCCAGTCAGAACAGCCATTAAGCACAAGTTTTTCATTTTTCAGGAGACACTTCTGGAGAGATTAGACAGAAGACAATCCAGCTGCATAAGGAAGTGGAATGTCAAAGGAAAATAAGAAGACAAAGGAAAAAATAGAAGTTTGCAAACTAAATAAAAGACAAAGACAACTGTGCAAGACCTGGTAGACACCAAAACTGTCCCCATCAGATAAACTGCACTTAAAGCTTTCAGCTTTGAGAAAGAGGAGAAAATCAAGCTGCTTCAGATCTGAAAACATCCACAGGTGTTTCTGTCCATCCTTCCACTGTGAGAAGACGACTCAGGGCTACGGGTCTGAAAGGATGTTTAGCTGTCAAGAAGATCTTACTGAGAAACAGAGCCAGACACATCAAACAAAGAAGCTGCTGATGTTCTCAGAACAATGGACTGACCACTGCAGAGTCCAGACCTCAACATTACGGAATGTGTTTGGGGTTACCTAGATGGTCAGAAACAGAAAATGCAACCAACTTCTAAGACTGAACTTTGGAGGTGTGGACAAATATCCCTGCAGATTTCTTTGAAAAACTGAAAGTGAGTCTCCTGAAAAGAGTGGATGCTGTAATATAAAGATAAAGAATGGCAACAGTAAATACTGAAAAAAATGTTTCTATGATCTGCTTTTTTCCCCCAGTGCTAAAAAATAAATAACTGGCACTTGGCAATTGCTGTTTTGATGGGCAGTTAAATAAATGAAAAGGGGGTCCCTGCTACAGCACTGTACTGTATCCATATGTAACAAGAATTCTCTAAGCCTAATCCTAAACTTTACCCTAATCTGAACCTTAGTAACCAAAAAGAATTGGCTTTAAAAATGAAACACGGAAAAACCTTAGAGTGTCAGGACATTTTTGTCTTTAAATTCTACAAAAACACACACACACACACACACACACACACACACACACACACACACACACACACACACCTTTCTATCCTCCTACTTATTTTTAGGATTGCAAGTGCTTTCGAGAAAAGTGGCTCTGCAGTTTGACAGCACAAAATACCCTGAGCTGAGACGACACCTGCACAGAGCTGCTCTCTCTCTCTCTCTCTCCTCTCTCATGCATACTGCCTCTCTCTGTTTCTCTCTTATCAATCACAACCCAACATACAATCATGACCGAGTGTTGCACCTCATAACATTAGGAGTCACGCACACACAAGCAAAAACACACAAACACACATGAACACACAGGTCATGGCTTGCAGGTTAACAAGGCTATCCTGACACGTGACTCTGTAGCCTCAATGACCTGCACACAGAGCAACACTGCAGAAGACTGAAGAGAAAGAGGAACATGATTCAGATTCAGGTCAGTAAACCAATCAAATAAATGCAACAGGGCATGATTTATTTACTCACATCCTCACACACGTGTGGAGGCCTGCATAAACCCTTCACACGGTGAAAGGTTGACTTTTGGGGCTTTTTATATTTCATTAAAAAACAAACTCTTATGACCTTGTTACTTGATTTTTTAAGATATTGCAATCACAAACCAAGTTATCACATTTTACACTAAGTTCACTAAATTTCAGATTCGACTGCGTTCCATCAAGGTTCTGTTTTATCAGGAGGGAGCAGGAAGCGTCCAAACAATCTTTTATTATATTTATGAATCTTTTTAACACCTATAGACATGGCCCCATACAAATTCCATTTTTAGTCATACATGCAGTTGTATGCAAAAGTTTGAGTGCTCCTGGTCAAATGACTTTTGTTTATTTTCTAAGTAAAATAGGCAAACATCGGCCATTTTTACCGTACAGTTTCTACAAACCCAACTCCAAAAAAGTAGCAGTAGGAAAGTAAGAAAAATGTAAATAAAAACAGATAGCAATGATTCGCAAATTCTTTTTGACCTGTATTTAATTGAAAACAGTAGACAATGTATTTCATATTTTAACTAATTAACTTTATCAATTTTGTCTACATATGTGCTTATTCTAAATACGCTGCCTGCAAAATGTTCACTACAATAATTATTGTCCTTAGTTCGTACTTACTGTATTCTGGGCTCCCCATTGTCGTATACTGCAATTCAAAATACACCACATGTTTTCAGTGGAAGACAGATCTGTACTGTAGGCAGGCAAGTCTAGCACCCACACTCTCTTACTATGAAGCCATGCTGTTGTAACACATGCAGAATGTGACATTGTCTTGCTAAAACAAGTGGGGACATCTCTGAAAAAGACGTGGTCTAAATGGCAGCAAATGTTGCTCCAAAATGCGTACGTAGCCCTCAGCATTAATAGTACCTTCACAGAAGTTACCCACTAAAACACCCCCCATACCATGACAGACCCTGCTGGCTCTTCAACTCTGTGTTGGTATCACTCGGGTTGGTCCTTTTCCTCTTTGGCCAGGAGAACACTATGTCCATCATTTCCAAAAACAATCTGAAAGGAGGGCTCGTCAGACTACATCACAAATTTCTGTGTCAGTCCATCTCAGATGAGCTTTAGCCCAGAGAAATCGGTGGCGTCTTTACTGATGAGGGTTTTCTGAAGTACCCCTAAGCCCCTGTGGTTATATCCATTACAGAAGCCTGTTGATTTATAATGCAGGGATGGAAGGTCAAGCACATCAAATATTGCTTTTTTTCGTTTCGTCCTTTAGGCACAGAGATTTCTCTGAATTTTCTAAATCTTTTAATGAAATTATGGACGATACATGGTGAAATCCCCAAATTCCTTGAAATCATGCATGTTTAAGAAAGGTTGTTCTTAAACTTTTGGACTATTCACTCATGTAGTTGAGCAAAGTGGCAACTGGGCCTTTCAAGAATGTTCCTTTTATACTCAATCATCAAAGCATCACCTGGTAACCTGTGGAAAGTTCCAAAGCAGGTGTTTCTGATCATTCCACAAACTTCCCAGTCATACACTGCGCCTGTCCCAGCTTTTTTGGAATGCACTGCAGGCATTAAACTTGCAATTAGCGTATATTGACAGAAAAATCTATGAAGCTGAGCTCTTCTCTGTGTTTCCAATTCAATATCTGTAAAAGTCAGTTTACAAATCACTGTTTTCATGGTTTTTATTTTCATTTTAACAACCGTCCCAAAATTTTTGGAACTGGATTTGTAGATTGGTTTGGCTGTTTACTCAAGTTAAAAAGATTCATACACATGGTGAAGAGAGGCCTTTGCTACACTCCAGTTCTCAGCATGAATGGACAATGAAGGAATGAATGACAAGGCTACTATGAGTTAATAATGAAAGCACAAAATGAATGAACGATGATGCAAACTCACTGCGCTTACCGTTCAACATCAGAACATTATAATAGCAAAAATTACAAACCCTCTCAGATCTTTAAACAAAGAGCCAACTGGGATCGGTACAGAAGAAAACACAAACACAGCTTTAGTGAGGGGTGGTCTTTGATATTGATGAGGCAGGTGTGTGCGCGAGTGTGGTTTTCTGTGAGTAATCCAATTTGTGGGGTGGAGAGGATTGCAATCAAGAGAGATGTGCAGGTGCAGCTCACGTAATTCAATATTTGTCCCTCAGATTGAATTGTGCTGAGGCAATCACAATGATCTGAAGGGTCCTGTTCAGATATGCTGCAGGAACAGGATAAGACAGTGTGTGTGAGGACTGGTGTAAACAGGTACACACAAACACACACAAACACCCTCAATATGGTGAGAAAATGGACATATATAGAATATACATGAATACTGCACAAAGCACCACATAACCTATTGCTTTAGGCTGGCTTTACATGGTGAAACTGCCCTGCAACTTTAGTTGCTTGAAACTTACATGAAACTAAAGTTTACTTGAGTAGTATAGTATAAACCATCTTGCAAGGCACTTCAAACTCAGCTGCAACAATTGCAAGCATCTAAACTTTGTGAAACAAGTTTCACGAAACAGCTGATCAAAACAGCAATAACGTGTCATGTGATCATATTGCCAGACACTCCTTCAAATAATTGTTTTCACCCAATTAATGGACAAGAAAATAAAACAGAAGATGGTTTATTGAGTGGTTGGGAATGAGATCCTGACTGACATCACGCAAGGTTGGTAGTTTTTCCATTGTGTCATTTTTGCTGAGCCATGGCAACAAACATAAGGTTCTCAAGGCTAAGGTTTCTGTAACCAGCTGGCTTTACAACCCAGCAAATTTAACGGCTACCTGTGCCGCCATTTATTCTCCTAGACTGTTATCACGATCCATATAGTAACATTAGTAATTTTGTCTTCTCTTGACAAATCCCTAATTTCACAGAGAGCAGATATTCCATGAAGATCCAAAGGATGAAAACTATTATAGAAGAGGAGATTGATATGTTAACTTGAACTTGCAGTCGCCTTCCGCCCAGTGACAGCTGGGATAGGCTCCAGCACCCCACCGCGACCCAGTAGGATAAGCGGTTTAGATGATGGATGGATGGATGGATGGATGAACTTGCAGTGCTTTTAGTTGAAGATGAGGCATCAAGTACAACCATAATTGCTATGTAAACATTCATTTTCAAATGTTTAACATTAACAAAGAACAGATTTAAAACTAAAATATATAGTACAGAACCACAGATAGATAGATAGATAGATAGATAGATAGATAGATAGACAGATAAAACGGCAATGACAGCTGTAAAAACAAAAAATTATGATAAAAACGTTGCAACTATGCAAATGAAAATAAGACGACTCTGATGAATATACACCAACAATACAATTACAAAATATGAGCTGCTAAATCGGCTAACTAGTGCACTAACTAAATGGGTATGCAATTTTAATTGCTTTTGAGTTACATCGTTTTACTGTCAAGTTGCACGGAAATTAAGTTGCATACAATCCACAACATGCAACTACTGGATCAAATGTTTCACCCTGTAAAGTTAGCCAAGGGTCCCAGAATGGGGGCTCACTTAACCTTCACAGTCAAACTATGTGTATATCTTGTACTCACTTAATGTCAATATGTCAATATGTTTTGTTAGACATTGTCAGTGTTTACCACTAAACAACATACCAACCCATATCTTTATACGGTACACTGGTGTAAATGTAAGGAACTGTACAAATGTCTAAGGCACCTAAGCAAACTGTTTAAAGCCATTTATCTGGACAATAACTGTGTTATTATTTGTACAAACACTATGCACCACTAGAGTAAATGCAAACAAGCTTTAATGCAGTTAAAAGAAACAACTTGTTTTCAAGAAAAGTAGCTGTTATCTTATCAGTTGGTAAGAAGAACAAAGGTTCGATTCCAGATTTCTCTTTAACGTCCAGCCATCACATGATTTGCTCAAATCCACCACCAGCACACCTGATTTACCTTAATAAGGTACTGACAGAAGCAGGTATTGGATTACAAGCATAAATAATTCAGGGCTTTCTCGAGGAGAGGTTTAGAACTTATGGCCCAAATAAATTAAAACTTTTGGACAGTACTTTATATTATTTGAAAGAATGTGAGTTTAACTAAACTAAGGAGAAGCAAAGTACAAATGCACAAGAGCAGGACAGGGGACACTAGACAGGGAGAACCCACAAGAATACCCTTAGGGGGATTCCGAAAATCCCATGAAAGACTGAAAATATCCGAGGGATGACTGAGGATATGTATGGAAAGCAAAAAATAAGGTAAGGAAAATCGGGATTAATCTACAGAAGCCTAAGAATACCCTACAAGAGAATGGGAATGCCATAAGGAAGACTGGGAACACCCTAGGGAAAGTGATGCACACATGCACACACAAAGGCAATGAAATGAAATCCTGAGGAGGACTGGGAAACCTGGAGCAGAAATCCTTGAGAGGAAGGGGATGCTACACAGAACATGAGGAACTCTACAAGACTACAGGGAAACCCTCACAGCGGCAGTCACTGCAGTTCACGTGAAGCACCTTTCTGTAGTGTCATTGAGAGTCTTCCAACAGAGACAGGCAGACAATGGTCACCTCTTCAGGGGCTTTTCAGAGCACAGAGCTCAACAGAGAACTCTTCTAAGACTGACTTACCACTTGCAGAAATGTTTGCACTATCCAGAAGAGCCACTTCACAGTGTTAGTGTTATCATCACTCATATCTCATTTAACCAGCATTACTATATACTGGAATGTCAAAAGCTAATTAGCCGATGACTAATGATGACACATCTGTTTTCATTTTCAAATGTTTTGGGTACATTACCTTTCTGCTGATTCCTGCTGAGTAAGAGTGGGGGGTGTGCAGTGTAGCTAAAGCAGATGATTGGCTTTGAGTGTGTTATGCTGGGGTCCCTGAAGTGAGTGAAATCTGCATTGTGACTGCAGTACAGCTCTCTCCATTTCTTTCTCTCTCTCTCTCTCTCTCTCTCTCTCTCTCACACACACACATATACACACACACACACACGCAAAACTGAGCACCTTAGCACAAAGCAAGCATGCTGTAAAGTACAATGCTAACTGTGTGGTTGTGAGAGAGACAGAGTGCTGCAGTGAGCTCGATATTCTATAACCAGCAAGGTACTCATACACCAAAGCAACAGGATCCAGGAAAACTTAAAGGCTTTCAGAATTGTGCTTAATGCAGAGCATTCCTTTAACACCAGAAAAGAGTCACTTGAACATGAGAACAATGCAGAGAACAGAGGGCTAAAAGAAGGAGTTATACCCAAACAGGAATGACCACTACTTGCCCACAGAGGCCAAAAGAGAATTAGGTTATAGCTGAAGAATAAAGACTTTAGGCCATAGTAATGAAAGAGCACTACTTCAATGGGTGGATAGCGGCCCAAAGAGAAGAATCGTGGCCCAAGGACAAAGTTAGAGCCAAACAGGAAAATCTTTAGGCCACAAAATTGAATGACCACATCTTTAATGTGTGAATAATGGCCCGAAGAGGAGAAAGGTGGCACAAGGAAAAAGGTATAGCCCAACAGGAAAATCTTTAGGCCACAATATTGAATGACTACTACTTTAGATAGAGAATAGTGGCCTAAAGAGGAGAAAGGTGGCACAAGAAAAAAGTTATAGCCCAACAGAAAAATCTTTAGGCCACAATATTGAATGATTATTACTTCAGAGAGAGAAGAGGAGAAAGGAGAAAAATGGCCCAAGAACAAAGTTACAGCCAAACAGGAACATCTTTAGGCCACAATATTGATTGACCACAACTTCAGTGAGTGAACTGTGGCCCAAAAATAATGCTATACGCAAGGCAAGTTTATTTGAGTAGCACCTTTCATACACAGTGGCAATTCAAAGTTAAATAATAAAGCAAAAGAGTCCAAAGAGGAGGAAAAAGTTATAGCCAAACAGGAAAAACTATAGACCATAAAATTGAATGACCAGTATTTTGGGGGCAGGGGACGGTAGTTTAAATTCAGGAAACCCATGCCTCATTTGACACGCAAAACCAAATAGCAAGAAACCACATAAAAACCACAAATAACAATACAAAAAAGCCTTCAGATTCAAAGTTTCCTGAACACTGAAATCCCAGCACACATGGATCTACCACACCGCAAGCAAAAAAACTTCAGATGGGCTCTGATTCCAGTGTTAGAAATAGCAGGTAATGTGAGAGAGGGAGAGAAATCCAGTGAGACTGAGCAGGATAAATGACTAGAGCTGCTTAGTAAGGGGAAAACTCTTAATGCACTTCATCTGAATGGGCTGCAAAGCCCTGAACGCTACTAATATGGGGCCAGATCAAAGCCGCCGCTGCTGCCCATTACAGTGCATGCTCTGAGACGATGCTTCTCTCACACTCACACAGTGGCCAGGGGAAGCACACACAGCGCCACCGAACTGAGTGCATTAATCTTCACACCTGTAATTTCCAGCATTCGCATCTGACTGCTCGTCAAATGAGAGACCGCCAGGCTTACACTGACATATTACAGAGAGCAGAGGGGGCGGGGCTTAACGTCTTAATCATCACTCACTCGTGCTGTGTATGAGTGTTTAAAGTGATGGAGTGTGAAATGCCCCGCTGCATAACACCGAACTCAAACCACACACTACTAGTTCATGAATGATGATGAGACACAGACAGACGGACACACACACACACACACACACACACACACACACACACACACGCACACACCCAAAGGTGACCCCTCAGAGCGCTGATAGCAGAATGTGTGTGGCTATCTGACAGGACAGAGTGTTGTACAAGCAGCCCTAGGTCACTGCTGAAAGAGAGAGAGAGAGGGAGAGTAAAAGAGAGGGGGGTAGAGAGAGAGGGAGAGAGAGAGAGAGAGAGAGAGAGAGAGACAGAGAGAGAGAGGGGGGGGAATAAAAGAGGGGTAGGGGAGAGAGAGAGAGAGAGAGAGAGAGAGAGAGAGAAAGAGATAGTGAAAGCGAGGGGGAGAGGGAGAGAGAGAGGGAGAGAGAATGAGAGAGAGAAGGAAAGGGAGAGAGGGGAGAGGAAGTGAGAGAGAGAGAGAGAGAGAGAGAGAGAGGGAGAAAGAGAGAGAGAGGGAGAGAGAGATAGAAGGAAGACAAAATGATGGGGAGGGCGAGAGAGTAAAAACAGAAAATGTGAGAGAGACAAAGAGAAAGAAAAGAAAAAGAGAGAAATCTAATTAATCTAATAATACACACAATTTGCATTTGATGTGGAGGTGATAGAGAGAAAGAGATAAAGGAGAGATAGACAGAGAAATGAGACATAAAGAGAGGCACAGAGAGAGGAAAATGAAAGAAATGAGTGAAAGAGAAAAGGTCATTAGGTAGAGAGACAGTCATTAGCGATGAGAGAGAGAGTGAGTGTGTGAGAGAGTGTATGCAGGTGTCATCTCTGTTCAAGGTGTTTTGCACTATAAAACTGTAAGGCTACTTTTCGCAATGACCACTCAGGAGCACGAAGAGTATAAACACGTGTGCATGAATGCACGTGTCTGTGTGTTCATGCTTCAACACTAACAGAGAGAAATCTTTGCCCTAATTATCATTTCTACTCAAGTGAGTATGAAATATTCTCTCTATCCTGCTCCCCCCCCCCTCCCTCCCTCTCTCTCTACAGTGATGAATAAGTATGAGCACTAACCTGGCAACATGGTCCATGCTTCACTCCCCCACCATTCCACAGCTGAGGATCAAATCCATACAGACGTATTAACACATGCGTCTGTTTGTGTGTGTGTGTCAGCCACGTGTGGACGGTGGGCTGCGCTGCTGAAGGTGAGAAGTCATGGTGCTGTGTGTGTTTATGTGTGTGAGTGGTTGTCTGAATCCAGTGAGCTGCGAGTATAGCAGCACTGAATGTGTGTGTGTGTGAGATGGAGAGAAAGCGCGCGCCTGCAGCAAGACTGAACACACACACACTTACACACTTCAGCATCCCTCACCCTCCCACCACCGTCCTCCTTCCTCACTCGTCTCCTCCCTCTCTCTCTCTCTCTCTCCCTCTCTCTCTCTCTCTCTCTCCCTCCATACAGAAGCTGAAATAAACAAGGACACATAACCCATCCTCAGCGAGTCCTAATAATCATAACACAATCCTGTTTTCTTGATCTTGTGACGGCTCTCCTTGACTCTTCAAGTGTTTTTTGAAAAGATGACTGAAGGTTGTGTGTGTATAAACCGTGTGTGTGTGTGTGTGTGTGTGTGTGTGTGTGTGTGATCATAAATCTGATGAGGAATATAGGACAGGGCAGCTGAGAGACTCACAATGTCAGGACACAGGGCCATACAGATATCCCACAAGTCAGCACGTGTTGCTCATTCTCAGCCTCCAACAAATAAGCATAGAGTAGAAATGTTGACCGTCTGGGAAGCCCTGAGGACCGATTTGAGAACCACTGCCATGTGTGTTGTAGTATATGCAAAAAGCTTAATGTAACAATAATAATAATAATAATAATAATAATAATCATAAATCATAATAATCATAATATCCCATATGTACTACATATAGGTAAGAGTATTTATGTAATAATACCTCCCACATACATTATATTTGTCCCTATTGAATAATAATATGCCCTTTATGTATTAGATATTTAAGTACATACAGTATGTGATAATAACAGCCATATGTATATTTATTACATTTAAGTACAGTTGTTTGCAGTATGCAGTGGCCAAATTACATATTTTGTTGATTTAATGAAGCAAAATTAAGTAAACAAACATCTGCACCAAACTATTTTTTTTTTAAATAATATTTTTGATGTTATGTTAATGCAAAGTTTTGTGTCATTTAATAAACTTAAAAATATAAAAATAGGAAATGTGGTGTGTGCAAATGTTTAGACACCCATCCAGCTGTAATATCTTAAAAAATAATTAGATTTAAAGTTTTAATAGACTCGTTTAGGCAGGCCAAGAATTGTCATTAGGAATTGTCAGCTGAATATTCATCATAAATTGTACTCAACAACCATCAGCTCCTCTAAGCAGCTCGCTGACGTTATAATGTCTATAGCTATTGATGTCTAGCAGCTAAAGGCTATACAAACACTGCATTTCCAGCTCAGAATTTCCACTGTCTATAATATCATTAAGAAACGTCAGACAAGGGGCTTTGTAGAGATCAAGATCTGGAAGACCAAGAAAACTCAGATAGAACTGCTCACTTGTTGGCCTAAAGGGCAAAGCAAAACCCCCATATGACAGCAAAGGACCTGCAGGAAGGTTTAGCTGAGACAGAAGTGGTGTTGCACCGTTCTACTGCGCAGGGCTGCTTGCACAAATACAATCTGCTAGGAAGACTCCTCAGAAGGAAACTGTACCTGCAACCTCGATACAAAAGTCATCATTTGAAGTACACAAAACAACAATTATATAGACAAGTGCCTTGAACTGCTGAAGTAAAAATGGAACTCATTGGCCACAATCACCAAAGGTATTTCTGGAGAAAAAAGGAGCAGCATTTGATGAAAAGAACACCTTGCCAACTGTTAAGTATGAGGGTGGATCTATTATGCTTTGGAGATGTGTGGCAACCAATGGCACAAGAAGCACCGCATCACATAGCAGACACAGTACAAACTGCAGCTATACCAAACAGAATGTGTCACAGTGAAAGCACTGATAAACAAGTTTATTATTACACTCTACTCACCTCATTTTAATGAAATAAACATTTCTACATAATTTATCTCATTTGGTATCAGCTTTCTCTTCACAAACATACTGTTTTTGAGTTGAAAGATACAAAGTGAGGTATCTGAGGTAAAAGACTTACTGCCTTTCTCTGTGGATCTCAAGCCATGTGTTGTCATCTATGGCTTTTTGTGGTCTCTATGGCTTTATTTTAACACAGCAACGGAAAAATGCAGTGCTGAGTGTTGCTGAGCCCCGCCACGCATCAGCGCCAGTGTGTGCACCCTTATTAAAAACAATGGTTTTCAAATTTGCGGCGGTCTTAAACCTAACTCTACTGTTAACCTCAGTAACCAGTAAGGAATGGCTTTGCCCTTTCAGTTAAAAAAAAAAAAAAACTCTAGCAAACAACACTTTACAAAGTCAGGACCATTTTGATTGGTCCTGTAGATGATAGCTTCTATTTTTCTCTGGTTATACTACAAAGTCCGAACTATTTTTATCCAGAAAATATATGAAAATGATCTCACACACAGCATTGATCAGAGTTGTTTACCTGTGTACATCTGGCAGTGGGGCAGTCTGCCACACTGAGCACGCCTCTGATCTCTATGTAAATAATAGTGTATTGATCAGAGCTCTGCTTGCCAAACCCCAGTTGCCAACTCGGTCTACTGCACAGCCTCCTGTAACTGTAACACAGAAACAGATCATCTTATTCCTGCCAGCGTAGAAACCGCATGTACCACACAATCAGTCCTGCATTATGTTGCTGCTGTAATAAACTTTGCATCTCTAAAATGGTAACTTAGACTTTCTATTGGTGCATTTGTCATGTACTGTTCACATGATGCAGAGATGGGGACTTGAACAGCATGTGGGTCGCATGCTGACTGACTCGCAACTTGACCTCGGACTTGCTTTAAACTGACTTGTGACTCCACTCTGACTTGCTCTGACCTGTGAATGACTCTAACTTGCCCTTTAACTGGCCCACGACTAGACTTGAACTTGCCGTTAACTGGCTGACTCAAACTCGCCTTTACCTGACGTGTGACTCAACTTAGATTCACTCTGCCTGACTCATGAATGACCCAAACCTGCCTTAACCTGACTTGTGACTTAACTCAGATTCACTTTACCTGACTCATGAATGACCCAAACTCGCCTTTACCTGATTTGTGACTCAACACAGATTCACTTTCACCTGACTCATGAATGACCCAAACTCGCCTTTACCTGATTTGTGACTTAACTCAGATTCACTTTTACCTGACTCATGAATGACCCAAACTCGCCTTTCCCTGACTTGAAACTTGACCTGGATTTGCCTTTACCTGACTCATAAATGACCCAAACTTGCCATTTCCTGATTTGTGACTCAGGTAAAATTTGTGACATAAAGAGGCAAAACAACTTGAAAGGACTGGCAAAATGTAGCTACAGTTTTGGAAATAACAGATTCAGCTGGCACTTTTGCTACATAAACTTCAGTCAAACCAACCCTTCAAGGTTTCCCTTGAACACCATTTACTGCATGTAGTGATTCAGCTCTGTATTTCAGACTAAGGTTTTTTTTTCTGTAATAATAGACTTGTTATATAAAGTCGTGTCAAACCTGACAGGTTTTTAGTAAAGGGTTTACTTTAGTACAATGCAAGTCCTGTAGTTAATAACAAGACTAAACCTCTCTACAAAAGACTCAGAACTCCACTTGCACCCCAAAGACTCGAGACTAAACTCAGACTTGCATGAAATGACGTGTGAACATTTCTTTTGTTATTTTCTCTCCATTTTAGTTGTTTCCAATTCCACCCACTAGTTAGGACTCCCCCAATCACACGATACTACCAACACTAGGAGGGTGAAGGCTAATACAGGCTTCCTCTGAGACCTGTGAAACCAGCCACTGCATCTTTTCGAACTGCCGCTCACGCAACGTCATTGGACAGCTGAACGTGCTCGGAGGAAAGCGCCAACGTCAGCTAACAGACGTCAGCTAACAGACGCCTGTGCGTCACAGCATCGCATGGCTGTAGCATCACCAGGAATCGAACTCGCGATCTCCTGATGACAGGGCCAACGCTTAGACGGTTGCGCCACTTGGGAGCCCATTTCTGTGAACATTTCCGACACGACAAAGGTCAGCTGATTTTTATTTCAAATGCTGCAAAAAGAAAAAAACTTTTAAAATAGCATAAATTTTGATATGACCAGCAAGCCTGAGTTTATGATTGTTCAGATGAAACATGCACCTCCAACACTTCCACAGGCATAAGATTTCAGACAAGACAGATCCATGATGCCACCCTTTTTCGCAGTTTTGACTGTTTATCTAAAAATCACAAATTTGGCTGCTTGTTGCTTGTTTGTAAATACCGACCAAGACTGCCCAGTCTACAGGGGGGTTCCTTTTCTGGAAAACAGACCATTTTCCACCCTTTCAGCATGCGCCTCCAATACTGTCACACTTCAATTAGCCAGGCGTTCAAGTGTAACAGTGCAAGATAAATCAGTCTGCTTCACAGACCCCTCACACCTGCACTGAACAAATCAGACACAAACACACGTGGAAGCAGAGCATGGCTAATTTTCAGACTGGCTAACAGCCTGAAAACAGCGCAGGCTGAGATCATCATCTGGATCTGTTGCATAACAAGGGAAAACCTGTAGGGTCCTTATTGGGGCCTGTCTGACAGGAAAATTGTCACTGATACTGATTTTTAAGAGCTAAAAATTCTAACCAATTATATTACTTGATATATTTTATGTGGTCAAAAATCAAAGGGGAACCAATTTTTTAAAATTTTCTGTATAATTAGATTCAGAATGGTTTGATGTGAAAACCTGTGTTCTAGTCAAACTTACTGAGTCAGAATTCTTCACAGTGGAGGCGTCAAGAACCAGATGTCTGAAGAGTTTAATGCCTCTGAAGGCTTCCTCACAGGTTCCCTCAAAGGTACAACAGTGGTTTTAAGGTCTGATTATGAACCTTAAATAAGTTTTTCCAGGTGAAAAGTACATATTTGTACCTTTTCATAACCGAATGTTTTAAAACAGAACAATAAAATAAAAAACCTGGAGACGAGACGGGGTGTGTGGAGTCAGTACAGCTTAGAAAATATCATTTCAGTGGATTATGGCACAGTTATGTTCCCTGACCAAAGGTTCTGAGATGTACCCTTGAGGGTTCCACCCCAGTGACAGGAGGGGTATTGCCCAAAAGAGAGAAACTGGGATCCTAACAAGCATGCATGACCTTGTAGACCACCAAAATGGCCACCATCAGTTTCAGATCTGAAAACATCCACAGGTGTTTCTGTCCATCTTTCCACTGTGAGAAGACGACTCAATTCAGAGACGACAACTGAATGTAATTTCAGTGGATTATGGTACAGTTATGTTTCCTGACTAAAGGTACTGAGGATGTACCCTTGAGGGTTCCACCCCAGTGACAGTTTTGAACCTTTATTTCTGAGAGTGTAGTGCATTGCACAAACCGTTCAATCTCAATGACTGAATTATTCAGAAAATTTAAAAAAATCAGTAGAATTCCCCTTTAAACAATATAAATATATAGTTACACTTTGGCGCAGCTTCTTAGAATTCTTAGTGTTTTTGTTAATTTGTGCAAATTAGCTCTGATTTTTGATTGGTTCTCTTCACATAAAGGTTTTGAATAATGATGTTTTGTGTTCAGATGAAGTCTAAATGTGGACACCTGGACCAAATGGGGCTGACAGGCAGATCAATAATTAATTATTGACCAAGTCACCTTTATTTTAGAGACATGTATTGAGGTTAACGCTCCCGCAGATCAGCACATAAAGGTGCTCGATGTATGTAACTCCTGGTCAAACAGCAGAGGACTAAACAGTCACCAAAAGAAGATAAAACCATCAGTACTACACTACAAGGTGATTTGTAGGGCCACACAAAGCGATAGCTCTACAGTCATTAGTGATTCAGTCAGGTGTAAAGCACTGTTAGTAGCAACTGTGTGCTGTAAGTGGCCAGCAGGCCTGCAGGCTTTGAGTAAAAAAATACCCTGAGGCTGCATCCCCGAAGCCTGATGGGAAACGGGAAAGTGAAAAGAACAAACACGAATGACCAAAACAGTAAAGAAAAACAAGCAACAAGTGGGTGCTCCATCATTTAGGAGAAGAAGAGGAAAGGGCTGGACAACAGCTCAATATCTATCTAATACATGGTAAGACAACAGAGACAGAGATCTGAAATAATTCAATACAAAAGTCAATAATTGTGAATCATGAGTCTATGCTGGTGCTCTGAGGTTTACAGTGGCTTTATAGACAATGACTCAGCTCGTATTGATGAGGCAGAGGGTTTGAGCCCTAAGCGTCTATGAGTGGAAGTTTTGCTGCTTGGTTCGTTCTGAATAAACTTACAGATTATCAGATTATTGGACAGATTAAAACCACTGTGCAGCAGATTCAGACATGAGCATGGCCAATCAGAATGCAATTTCCAATACTTGGCCAGCTTGGTATCTGTGCCTCTGCAGGCAGAGCAGCTGAGGCTTAGGGTACTTGTCAATCGTCACTGTTATTTGATTAAATCTCCCTATTGGTCAGCCTTAGAGGTTACCAAAAACAGGACTATGAATAACCTGTACAGTAAAGGCAGATGTGCAGTAAAGTGTGAAAATCAGAGACTGTCTGAAAAAAGTAGTAAAAAGTAGAAAACTTTAACAGAAAATTACACAGAGGCCTCAACTAACTAAATATACAGGCATGTATTTATATTATAAACCCTTTTTTTAGTCTGTAGTATTTAGTGTGTGCATCCAGTGCTTTTTTTTAACACAGCTTCCATTCTTTTTGGGAGATGTTCAGTTTTCAAAGAAATCTGCAGGGATATTTTTCCACACCTCCAATGTTCAGTCTTAGAAGCTGGTTGCTTTTCCTGCTTTTCATGATCAATGTGATCTCAAACGTATTCAGTGATCTTGAGGTCTGGACTCTAGGGTGGCCACAAAGGTGGTGAGAGGAACCAGATGTACAATGCGTTTAATGATTCTAAAAGTTCTTTCACAGGAAGCCATTTCACAAATTGGTTATGAATACAGTGCCTGATGTCTGCGACCTTGCTTTACGATGATCGAGAGGTACCTGCAGGGTGCTGTGAAGCAAATAGTTCCCAAAGAATTTTTTTTTTTAACCACTTTTTCCCCATTATGATTTACACTGACTTCCGTTACATAAACTTTAAGTCAGAGTTTCTCTGCAATGCACAATTTCACATCAAACCACTGATTTTGTTTCCATCTCAACAACTGAATTTTTGAACATTTTTGAAAAATTTGTGGAATTCTTTAAACTACCATTGTCACAGGCGGTCAATCCATTGTTCAGAGACCAGCAGCAGCTTTTTTTTTTCTAGATTTGAAAAGCTTTTTTGTCCATTTCCTTTCCTCAGTAAAAGCTTCTTGAGAGCTACACATCCTTTCAGACCCACAGTGCTGAGTTGTCTTCTCACAGTAGAAGTATGGACAGAAACACCAGTGGATATTTCTGTATCTGAAACAAGAGCAGAGCTTGATTTTCTCTTCTCTGTCAAAGAAGAAATTGTTAAAGTCCCAGGAAACACAGAGTAAAATACTAAAAATGTTTGTATGATACCAAACTTGAGTGTTTTACCAAAACATTCAGCAAAGACTCAATAAATTATATAAGATATAATTATGAAAAAACATGTCTTAAAAATCCCTGATCAGACCTACCTGAGAACTGTGTGGGTGTGGCTATTAAGCAGCTTGATTAACAGGTCTCTGTCCAACACTCCTAGCCTGCTCCGCCCCTCATACAGAACTAAAATCATCACCCAGCTTGACCGTAATTGGATGACAAATGTCACGAATGAACAGACATCCAGGTGGATGGACGAACAAACAAATGGACGGACGAAGCAATGAATGAATGAATGAATGAATGAATGAATGAATGAATGAATGAACGGACAAACAAACAATGTTGGTTTATGCATAAATGAATGAACGGGCGACAGGCAGCTACAGACAGGTGGTCTAGCCTGCTAGGTTTTGGTTATGCTAGGTTAGCTTTAGTTCGCCAAGTTTCTCTGACTAAAACTGTTTTGTGTGGGCGGGGCCAGAGACGTCAGCCTGTGATTGGCAAGGGGAAAGCTTACATAAGCGTTACCCAAGATTAGGACCACCCTGTTTACATCCAGAGGAGAGAAATATGGTGAAATATATCAGCCATTTATTGGTCTTTGGAACATTATTCAAAGGGTGAACTTAGCACATGTTTACTGTCCACCTGTAAGAACATGATTAACCTTAGAAGGAAAACACAGATTCAGGTTCCCAGGGTCTTAAAGTGCTGTTTATCTGATGGGGACAGTTTTGGTGGTCTACCAGGCCTTGCAAAGTTGTAAGGAGTCCTACTTTTTCTGCATCTTTAATAATTTCTCCAGAATCCCAGTTCTGGAACCTTTTACCGTACAATTAATCTACTCAGAAAAATCTTCTGAAAAACAAACAACTTGCACTACATGACTGTTTGACTGGAAATTCAATAAGTGCAGGGTGGTCTGTGACTTCTGCACAGTATTGTACTCCACTGGAGTGTGCGGTTTGAGGTTTGCCACGTTGAGAGAGTGGGGACTACACACCCTCTTCAAAGCAGAGAACATCTCACAGGCACTTTATCAAGCATCAGGCTGCATGGCACAAACAAAGGCAGACAGCAGGGAGAAGAAACTGAGCAGGAAGCACCCAGGAGGAGGTGATGAAGGCTGTTTCTGTTCCAGCAGAGCTCTGTATGGAGGACTGGGAGGAAGAAAGGCTCATCAGGGTTTGTGTGTGCGCGGCTGGTTCATTTACCGCAGAACTGCTCTCTCCATCCGCTCTGTATGCTGATGCTTTTAAACAATACATGAGAGAGACAAGAGAGAACTCCCACGGCTCAAACGCTCGCGCGCACACAGCTGACCACCAATTTGTCCTCTGTTTCTTCGTACCTTTGTTGTTCTTTGTTATAATTGCCAACAGCCTGAATGACTGAACTGCACTGAAATACGTATTCTTGTCATAATATCCTTCATGCAGAGCAATCAAACAATCTGTGCACGTTTTGGATGTCTGGCAATTACACAAATACAACTCCACATGCAAGAGAAACAGAGACGGAGAGAAAAACAGCGCTCTAACAGCTCGAGGGAGCAGACAAATATCGAACTGATAAAGGCAATAGGCTTCAAGCAGCTCCGCATTCATTTGTATGCGGGGAAAAGTTCGGGGATTTTGTGGTTGCTTTGCTTTGTGTCAGCTGAAGACATCCACATGCAGTTTAGTGGGTCATGTGGGAGACGACGTTGAACCGGGCCGGAATCAGCTCAGAAGAACCAAACAGGCTTGTTTAAAGCAGAACACGCAGGGAAAGAGGACACATCCCGCGCTGAAGGATAATCAGACCACGTTGTACAGCGTGTCTACAATTGTACATGCAGAAGAGCCAGTAAGAACTCTACAGTGCTCTGAAGAAGTCAGAGAACACCCTTCATTTATTTCATTTCCAGAAACAGCCCTTAAGTACAAACATCATCCATTGTTCAGATATTTCTGATGAGATTATATGTAAGCACTGTTGGGGAAGCTGCTTTGAAAGCAGAGCTTTGTAAGCTACCAATTACACCACACTGGAAGAGGTTGAACTACAGCAAAGCTACCCTACACTCTTAAAAAAGTGGTTCTTTAAGGGTTCTTTAGTAAAGACAATAGTTCTATATAGAACCATGAACACTCAAAGAACCCTTCGCAAGAAAAAAGGTTCTGAACCTTTTTGAAAAGGGTTCTACATAGCACCCAAAAGGGTTCTTCTATTGTTATACGCCAGACATCATAATAATAGAAGAACGCTTTTGGGTGCTACATAGCACCATTTTCATAAATAAACAAATTCTCCATCAATCTGAAAAACCATTTCACCATGCAAAGAACAACTGTTTGCAATATAAACAGTTCTATATAGAACTCATGGTTCTAAATAGAACAATTGCCATAGAACACAACCACATACAGCACATCCTGCATTAATCTGAAGAATCCTTTCATGATAAAAAAAAAAAAACCCTTTAATCATGCGAAGGGTTCTTTGAGTGTTCATGGTTCTATATGGAACCATTTTCTTTACTAAAGAACCCTTAAGAACCATATTTTTTTAACAGTGTAGGGAGAAAAAGTAGTTGAAAATTACTTTGTAAAAAAAATCTAATTAACAATGTAGATGTGATATGAAGTTATAAAATATTATAATAAAAAAAAAAGTCACACGCCAGCAAAAAATTTGTCTTAGATTAAATTTATCGCAAAAAGTGCCTTAACAACTAAAACAGTCTTTACAATGGGCTTACATGGCAGAGTAGAATCTCTGGTTTATTTGACACATGGGCACTCGATCAAAGTTCTTATCCAACAGGCAGTTCTGTTTGGCACTGAAAATGTCTTTGCCAACACTGAAAAGCCACTCACATGCAGTACTGGCTGAGATACCAGTGTAGAACTTTATAAAGACTGCGTATTTTTGGCAGAGATGAGAACAGTTAGTGGGAACGCATCCGGCGACTTCAATAAGACTTCCACCTTGTCTACTTTGTCATATATGATGTCAGGACGAATGAAAAGAGAAGGCAGAACCTTTATTTCTATCAGTGTAGTTTAATTACATGTAGTTCGACTCCTCAACACTGGATAAAAAAAATAACATAAAAAAGTCATAAAAATGAGTGAAAAAACAGGACTTTCCAAAACTGGAGTTCTAAAAACTTACTAAAAGTTACTAAAAGAGAAATTGGGATCCTGACAAGCATGTATGACCTGGTAGACCACCAAAACAGCTGCTTTTGGAGATTCAGCTTCACATGAGATGAAGCATAAACAAACAGGCCAAAAAAAAAAACAGGCCAAGTGAAAAAAGTCCTTTGCTTCTCACAGAATGGGAAAACAGTGACACTGAGCAGGCTACTTTACACTTTGGAAAAGTGAAAGTAGTGTGGAAAGCTTCATCGCTTCATTCAGAAGCTGAAACTCAGAGCTTCTAGTTTTAACTCGGATGTTCGTAGCCCAGTTTGTGCCCCGCTTGAGCCGGTTTTGGAAATTCTAATCCTTTTGACAGTTGTAAAAAAGTTCTGTTCGCTGGGACACGACTGACACATCTTGGTTGTCACCAAGTCAGTGCTAGAAGATGGTGATTGGTCGCACAGTTCATGTTGCAGGTGAAAGTTTGCAAAATCAAACAGAGACACAGTCTGTGGGAGAAGGGGGAAACCTGTTAGGCCATGTCACCAACATGGGATTCAACTTTAGTTTTACAGAAGGGAAGGTAGGTGTGTGACATCAAACGGGTAGAGAATTTCACCAGAAAAACAGTGGTGCGCTTCATGTCAACATAACTTTACTCGTTCTTATGTTAAAACAGTGATTTTTCTTCTTTTTCTTCAGCACAATCCCAGGCAGAACGTGCTGAGACTGTTCTCATTTCAGTGAATGACGCACACACGTCATTGCAGAAGATTTAAACCAATGCACAAACCAACAGAAGAGATCGGGCACCCTCTGTTTCTTCCCCCTGAGGTTCACTTACGATGTTTGTTTGGTTTTATGTACAAAACTAAGAAAGAATTCATTTGTACTTTACAGCAGCACTGATTACACAGTATGTCATAATATCTGGCGTTGTTGCTACTCTAAAGTTATTGCACACTGCTGCTATTAACAGAGCTATTAAGAGAGAAAATGGGCTAATGATGACTCTGAACAGACTCTGTGTGAAGGGCACGTCTGCATGTGTGAACGATCTTAAGCACAGAGGCAGACTGTCTCTGATCATGACTGAATGGTGGGTGGCTGTATCTGATTAAACAGACAAGTTTAAAGGAGAATTTCCCTAATTTTTGAAACGTTCTGCATTATTCAATTGTTGTTGAGATGCAGTCATTCAGAGTGGTTTGATATGAAACGGGTCAATATACAGAAGCTTATAAACTTACTCAAGTTTCTTTACAGTGGTGGTGATAGGAACCACAAGTCACATGGCGACAACATCTAAAGTAAGCTTCCTTGAGGACTATTTTGCCCTTTATATACCTGAATATATGTTGAAAAAAATATACATTTTAGGACAAAACTATCATAAAACAATGCATCAGGCAGCATATTCATAACGATTTCAAGTGATAACTTTCTGTGAGGGAGCTTTTAGAGACATTCTCTTTAGATGTCTGGTTCCCATCACCACCACTGTGAAGAACGACGAACCACTCTGAATAGTTTATTTACATCTTAAAGATTAAACTATACAGAACATTTGAGAAAATAAATGGAATTCCCCTTTAAGTATGTTGAGGTGAGAGAGACACACAGACAGACAGATAAAACGTCCACTCCCTCCTCACGGATCTGCCTCCTTATGTTAAAAGCTAAATATATCTTAAGGCTTGCGTATTTATATTCTTCTTATTATTACTACTGCTGTTACTTTTATTACTGCTGTTCACTTTACTAATATTCTTCTTGTTAACTCTCTAACTGAAATTACATCTACTCAGTATGCTCCGCTATAAACAGGTCAACTTTGAAATGTTCTGGCACCCGTGCACTCAATACAGTCATGCCGATAAAGCTGTCTTAAATTAATAGCTTAAAGGAACAGGAATCGTTCAATGCTTAGGTAAACCTCCCAAGAGAGACAGAACAGAATCAGCTTTTGAGTAACACAGAAAGCTGAAGAACGTATGTCATGTCATCTGAAGCAACAGCAGACAAAACAGAGAAATGAAGAAATGATCACACTCAACTTACACCTTCCCCGCTTCCTCTGCCCTCAATCTGTCTCCATACACACACTTCACTTCCCAAAGTCTGACATGTGCATATGAAAGTCATATTCAGTTAAAAACGTTCTTGGTGAGGCATGTAAAGCCCTGCTGAATCTGTTGTAGCTTTACCTGTGGAGTTCCTGTAATTTGAGTACTATCTGACTATTGGTCCAGTATGAACCTGCAGTGTGTGTAGTTTGTAGGAATTAAGAAGTGAATGGCCTATGGCAGAGGTCAGCGACTCAAATGTTAAGAAGAGCTATTCTGTCAAGTTTCAACAAAAATCAAACCTCCTTGGGAGCCACAACATTTCATGTCCATTTTATTGAAGTAACATATCATTGTGGCTGTAAACATGTCTCAGTATGTGCTAATGTACTAGTAAAAGCTAAAAAATATAAGCGTAAATGGAGACTTACTTTGCCCTACTTTAAGCTTTAGCTCAGCTATAGCTGGTTTTCTCACATCTCAGGCAGGATACTTTTCCACAAAAGTAGAATAGTTTCTTGTAAAACGTATCTTAACGTTTGACTTTTTACGAAGCTGAAGTCAGCTTGTCATTCACCAGCATCTCGGTCGAATTTTTCCGTTCCACCTTAAAAGGTACCTGAGGCACCAGAATGTAGCTAACTATGTGGCTAACTGTTGCACCATTTAAGGTGGAACAACACAATTGGAACAAGACGCTGGTGAGCAAGAAACTGACTTCAGCCTTGCGACTTTTTAGTGTTTGACACTTTTGCGTTGTAGATTAACCACATCAGGAAACCAGCTGAGTGCTTCTAAAAGCAAATAGGTCCATTCGTCTCCAAATTATCGATGTCCGTCTTAAATCTTTCTCTTTGCCGTTTCGTTAGCTACTAGCTAGGTGAGACTGTTATCTGCGTTGCTGTGTGACCAGCTGTCTGCGTGCCAACCTTCAGGGTTAAAGGGTGAATTAGCAGTTTTTAACTCCAGCGTTTAAGACCATTTATTGTTAAAACTGCGTTGAACGATCAGCAGAGCTTTATTTTATTGAAAAGGAGGATTATTTTATTTTTACCTAAACATCTAATGTTGCTGTGGAGCAACAGGGCAGGAAAAGAGCTTTGTGTCGCTGACCCCTGGGCTATGGTAACTGGCTGAAGCTGGAGCTCCCTCCAGTAATAGTAATAGCAGTTCTTTTCCAATCCACCTCACGCTATGTGTGCCATGTTGTTATTGTTATTGAGTGTGTCCCGTAGCGCAATGCTGATGTGAACACCCGGGCTATGACCGCCCAATCCAGCCCATCTGTGAGAAATTGGTGACATTACATAAAACTTTATCATGAACCAATCAACCCATCAAATCCTGATAGATTATATTCTGATACAACTATACTCTGATAAAACTAATCCAGCTGTAAGTGCTCAAGTTTCCACTGTGAAATAAATGGTTTCTGGATTAACACCAACACTTTTACCTGTGCTGAAGTAAGTAGGCCACAGTTGGCGACGCACTGCGCTATAATAAACAGCGAGTGCTTGGGATTCACTCTCCCTGCTCAGGAATAAGTGGCCTTGACCTGCTTGATTCAGTGGATGGTGTCCTAAATACACACATCTCAACAGCTCTGGAGAAAAGTCTTTTATAGATGCTTTAATGGACATCAACGTGTGTCTGATGAATTCTTCCTCAATTCTGT
Source organism: Colossoma macropomum (assembly GCF_904425465.1). NCBI lineage: Eukaryota > Metazoa > Chordata > Actinopteri > Characiformes > Serrasalmidae > Colossoma > Colossoma macropomum. Next base: position 7,334,421 of record NW_023494799.1, read on the forward strand.
CTTTGGCCAACAGGCTGTATTCACTGAATGATGTACTATTAAACGAATCAGCAGGAAACAACAAAAAAAGGATTTCATACTTCACAGTGTAAACAAGGCTGCCTGCTGGAAAAGCAAACATATCTATGATACATGAGAGAGAATTATGAAATATTCCCAGGTTTCAGGGGGTGGGATTTTGAAGAATGAAGCAATATACACTCACTGAGCACTTTATTAGGTACACCTACCTTGTCTCCACATTTATCGCCCATTTCATCCACTAAGCATATAGATGCACTTTGTAGTTCTACAATTACAGACTGTAGTCCATCTGTTTCTCTGCATACCTTTTACCCTGTTTTTCAATGGTCAGGACCCCCTCAGGACCACCACAGAGCATGTATTATTTGGGTGGTGGATCATTCTCTGCACTGCAGAGACACTGACGTGGTGGTGTGTGTTGTGCTGGTGCGAGTGGATCAGACACAGCAGTGCTGCTGGAGTTTTTAAACACTGTGTCCACTCACTGTCCACTCTATTAGACACATCTATCTTGTTCGTCCACCTTGTAGAAGTAAAGTCAGAGACAATAGCTCATCTGTTGCTGCAGTTCGTGTTGGTCATCCTCTAGTCCTTCATCAGTGGTCACAGTAGGGGAGGGAAATCCATCCAAAAAAGGTATTTAAATTAAAACAATAAAATGTAAATGCAAACCTCTTTCTGGCATTTCTTTTTCCAAACATCTGCTCAAATATCCTGCAAAAATTGGAAATTGAAATGAAATACCTATATTTGCAATTTAATTTCTCACATAAGCATAAGAGTCATTTGTGACAAAACCAAAAATAAATTTTAAAACATCTGTCATTTAATTTTAGTCATTATTCTGGTATTTCATGGCCATATTTAAAACGGAAAAGCTAACAGAGAAAAGAAAATCCAAGCTTCACTTTGCCTTTGCTTTTTCTTTATAAAATGCATAATACGTGTCAAAACTCAAATCAAAATGTTTCCATTGTTATTTCTTTTTTTTCATAGCGGTGAAAAATGGATAAATCAACAGCAAAGTGACCGTCTGCGATTCAGTTTCCGGTGTGGACGCTTTTCAAGTGTCAGAATAAAAAGGCAAATGGAAATGAACATCGGCGCCATACGATGTCAAGCTTGTAACAAAAGAAGAACCCTTTTTGGTCCAATATAGAACCATATACAACATGTTCTGTATCAATTTTAAAAAAACATTTCCAATATGCAAAGAACCTTTTTAAGTGTGCAAAGGGTCCTTTAAGTGTTCTCCGACCTATGTAGATGCATTGTCTTTACTAAGGAACCACTGAAGAACCATCTTTTTAAAAAGTGTACAAACACATCAATCAGGCATAACTCCAGCAGCACTGCTGTGTCTGATCCACTCAGACCAGCGCAACACACACTAACACACCACCACCACTACGTCAGTGTTACTGCAGTGCTGAGAATGATCCACCACCCAAACAGTACCTGCTCTGTGAGGGTCCATGGGGGTCCTGACCACTGAAGAACAGGGTGAAAGGTGGCTAACAAAGTATGTAGAGAAACAGATGGACTACAGTCTGTAACTGTAGAACTACAAAGGGCACCTATATAGTAAGTGGAGCTGATAAAATGGACAATGAGCGTAGAAACAAGGAAGTGGTCATAAATGTTATGCCTGATCAGTGTAAATTAATAAATAAATAAATACATGAATACATAAAGAAATATGCAAGCAAGTGCATAAGACTCCAATGTTCACATCAGCCTTTCTGAAGGACGTTTTGATTAAAAAAACCCTCTCTCAGACGCTTTCTCCCCAAAAATGAATAAATAAATAAAGTAAAAGCTGAAATTAGAGCAAAAGGAGAAAAAGGATCAGTTTTTGTGCTACTGAAATGCTCCGAGTTGAGTTTGAGGCTGGTACAAGTATTGATTAAAACAGATGCTGGCTCAAAGCCTCGCTGAAACAGAGCGTTTCCACACTGAATGAGAAAGAAAGAGCGAGGAAAAGAGAAATAGAGAGGGAGGCAGACAGAGGAGGAAAGATCTTGAGAGTGAGAAAGAACAGGAGAGAGAGAGAGAGAGAGAGAGAGAGAGAGAGAGAGAGAGAGAGAGAGAGAGAGAGAGAGAGAGAGAGAGAGAGAGAGAGGAGAAGAGAGTGTGAACAAGAGAGAGTGAGAAAGAGATCGAGAGGAATGAACGTGTGCTTAAGTGCAGAACAATGGCCAATCAGCATAATGCGGTGCAGATTTAGCATGCGGCACTCGATCTGGCGGGCTGGGTAGGGGAGCAGAGCCTGTGCGATATTAACGGCACAGTGGAGTGGCTCATAACTCTGGCGTTAGGAAAGCAGCCATAATTACAGTCCCATCACCGTTTCTGAGTGAGTGTGTGTGCAGCTGGCCACAGATAAATGAAGGCCAGTCTTAAGTGTGCGTACATGCAGCTGGCTGCAGATAAACGAGGGCCAGCCTATGCAGAAGGCACGGATGAGTGAGTCCTTCCTTCCATGGCTGAGAGCTGAAAACACACTGTCTAATAAGGCAATAAGCCACAAGAGACCACGTGCTACAGTGATTTTACCACAGTTAAAGGACCCATATCAGAAAGTTAAACTGAAGTAAGAGTTTGATGTAGTAATTAGAAACAGTTTAAATTTCATAACGTACCTTTCCTTCCACATTTGGAAACTAAGCTGCAAAAACATCTTGAATTTGTTGTTTCTGTGACGTCACAAAAACCAACACATGCATACAAATTCAGCCTACAGCAACAATTATAAGTTATAAGGAGTGTTTCATTCATCTTCTAAGCCACTTTTCTTCCTAGGTTGCAGAAGTGCTGGAGCCTATCCCAGCAATCTCTGGGTGGAAGGCAAAAAACACCCTGAACAGGCTGCCATTCCATCACAGAGCAGACACACCAACATAAGCTGTGTCCCATTTCGGGGGCTGCATCCTTCAGAGGCTGCATTTGAAGGCTGACTACGTCACAGCTGCGCGACTAGGCTGTACCATTTCGAAGGCTCCTTCATACGCGGCCGAGAAATCTGTCCTCCTTTTCCATGGCAATGAAGGATGCAACGGGTGGATCCTTCGCCAGCCAACATATCCCGAGGTTCACTGTGTGCCAGCGAAGATATGAGAACACAGTAGCGTTGGCAGAGGAGGGAACGGCGGCTGAGGAGACACTTTTAATGTAAATATTGGGTTTAAACTGAGTCGAATAGCTAACGATACAAATGTGGTCTGAAACAAAACCTACGCTACCATTTCTTCTGTTTTAGGGAGCAAGGAGCAGACAGAGAGAAGCATCTCTAGCTCTAATAAATGGAAAAAAGAAAGTAAACTAAAATTGTCTGGCTCCATCTTTAAAGAACTTTAAAAGAACCTGACAAGCGCAGCGTTTTGTGACACAACGGTAAGCACGGGAACAGAAGTGCTGTGATGCAAACAAGAAATCCGGCATAGAAGTAGACCGTCCCATTTTGGTTCAGCCTTCATGGGTCTATGCAGCCTTCGAAGGACACGCTTTTGTAGACCGAGTCCTTCGAAGGATGCAGCTCCTGAATTGGGACACGGTCACACACACTCACACCTAGGGGTAATTTAATATCTCCAATTCACCTGACTGCACGTCTTTGGACACAGGGAGAACATGCAAACTCCACACAGAGAGGACCCTGGTCGTCCGGCCGAGGAATCGAACCCAGGCCCTTCTTGCTGCTTTAAGGACAGCACAGGGCAGCCAATTAGAAGAGAGCTCATTTACATATATCAGTATTAAAAAGCGCTGTAACAAAAGTCGCCTGTTTAATTCTAAAGGATAAAGACAAGTTGGAAATTGGTCACGCAAAAATGAATTAGAACTGTTTTGGTGCAACGTGCTACATAGTCCATTTATGGAAATATAACTGTTCTGAATTCATAATTTTGTGGTGCCACAAAAGCCAACATGTTTACATATATCCGCCTACAGCCGTTTAGCTAAAGGATAAAGGAAGGTTGGAAAATGAATTACTACTGTTTTAATACACAAAACCACACAAACATCATAAATGGAAAAAAAAAAAAAAACACAAGACAAGTCCCAACATTAATGACTGTCCGACTGCCCCAAGGCAAACAGTGGTGAGTGGCACTTGTCTGGTCAAGCAACCTGACATTCAGTCAACGGTTACAACAGACACTGAACATCGTGCTTGATATTAATTTCATTTACTTTTATATGCAAACACCCCTCTTGCCATGGAAAATGCATAGGGTTAAATCTGTAGTACGAGGTATGAGTTTAAGTGTTGGTAAAGCAGGAGATTTCAACAAATAGAGTGAGAAAGTTTGTGGAAGAATCAGTTTATGTGGGTTGATTCTGGCGATCCATACCAGAGACGTTTGCAGGTCTCTTGTGTATGAGCTCACTCATCAGGACCACGTGTGTATACAATGAATGCATATGTAAAAGCAGCATATAGACAACTTCTTGTTGTTAACATGCTTCTCCAATTTCACTGTCAATGTTGATGGTGCTCCTATTAGATCAGCACTGTGGATTCATGGATTTTTCATTCTTCACTTACATTTGAGGCCCTTATTAAGTCACTCACTAAGACAGCTTTTTATCGTCTGCGCAATACGGCACGTGTCCACCCTCTGTTCAGCAGTGCTGATGCTAAAACGCTGGTCAACACCTTCCTGCATTGATTACTGCAAATCCCTCTTTAATGGGCTCCTTGTTAAATTGTTCAAGCGGCTTCAGTTCATTCAAAACTCAGCAGTCAGAGTCCTCCTTCTCCTGCTTACTTTCAAAACCCTTCATTGTCTCACCCCTACATTCCTCACTGAGCTCCTTCATCTGTCCTTCTCGCTCCCTTAGATCTTCTGGCACTGGACCTCTTGCAGCCCCACGCACAAGACTGTCGTCAGCTGGCGGCAGCTCCTAAACTTTGGAACTCCCTTTGTGATGCTCTACCTTCTCTTCCTTTAAAACTCTGCTTAAAACCTTCCTGTTTACTGCACACTATTCTGTTTTGTTTTGCTCCTCAATGTATTATATGTAACATATAATAATATTACTACTTCTACTAGAATTTTATGTTATTGTTAATATTACTGTGATTATATTATATATATTATGACTTTTTACTTATGTTATACTTTATAACTTCTGCTTACGCACCAGAGTAAGAGTGAATACATATGATACATGTAATAATAAGAATACCAACAATAACAAACAACAACGATATCAATAATTGTAGGAAGAATGGGCACCCCTAGGCAAACTACATGTTTGGTTGATTTTCTAAGTGAAAATAAGTTAACAAATCCTCTAAAACACAAAATGTGGCCTGGGGCAAAGGTTATGCCACACTTAATATATATTTATATACATATAAATAATATTTTTTCCCCACAAAATAAACAGAAATTGTCCACTGAAACGTGCAGAAAATTACAGGTTTAGGTTAGTTCCTTGTAGAGGATGTGCTAACTTATTTTCAGTAAAAAAATAAATAAATAAATAAAAAAATAAAATAAATATCAACAAAACAATATAATATAACCAGGGTGCTCAAACTTATGCTTAAGACTGTGTGTGTTTGTATAGAGCGTATACACTGTACAGTTGCTTTGAACATAACCAATCAGAATTTAGTGCCAGAATTATACCATTTATAAACAATTATTATCTATATTTTTTCCCCATAAATGAGGCCCATAAGAGAAACAGAACAAAGATCAGTTCACTGCTCTATTTTTAAAGTTACAAATTTCTTACGAGTCTAACCACTTACAGGGTCTATACTGTGCATTTTTCATTTACTGTATTTTATTTTCCACCCCTGAAGTCTGCTAAAAAGGACTGTGTGGCTTTATGTACCAACGTAAATCATCTTTCCATGACCATTCTCCAATCTCTCTTTATCCCTTAGAATTAAACATCACAACTGATGAGTGGCCTCCGTTCTGACCAGCTATCCTGGATCGCACTTCGCTTGAAAGGCACTTAAAGGGGAATTCCACCAATTTTTCAAAATGTCTGCATAATTCAGGGGTTGAGATGTAAACGAAGTCATTCAGAGTGGTTTGATGTGAAGTGGGTAATTTGTAGAGAAACTTACCTGCTCTGATTACTTTACAGTGGTGGTGATAGAAACCAGGGGTCGCCATGTCTATAACACAAATATAGCCATTTTGTTTTTTACTAATAGTTTTTGCTATAGTTTTTTTTTAATGTAATGCTGATGATGGTAAAATCATAGTGAATCTGAAAACAACAGTTTTCTTTAGGAACTATTTTGCCTTACAACATATTTCATGTATCTCTCCACCAAGATAAATTGAAATAAATTGATTAAAATATGTTTTAGGCCTCAAAACTACCAGAAAGCAATGTCTCAGGCATCAGACAGTGAATTCATAACCATTTCATGTAATAACTTTCTGTGAGGGAGCCTTTACAGGTGGACGTCTGGTTCCTATCACCACCACTGTCAACAATTATGACTCGGCAAGTTTTATTAAAACAGAGCATTTCATACTAAACCACTCTGAACGACTTTGTTTACATCTTAGCCATTTAATTACGCAGACATTTTGAAAAATTGGAGTTCCCCTTTAATCTGCTGTAGATTACCAATGTTATATAGTACATCAAACTCAAGTTCAGCAAAAATTGGTTCATGAAATGATCTCTTTGAAAAATATTTATATATAAAGTATAAACAAAACTGTTCATTCATGCGTGTGGTATGTATATGCATCATTGGAAGCTGCTAGTGATCATACATGTTGCAGATCCCCATACAAAAAGGCTCAAAAGGCCTGGTTTACTCACTTTCCCTTTCTTTATGTCCAGCGATGACCTTCAGATAACTGCTCTCTAAATAGCAACTTTCACTGTATTTCTATAGCCCTGTAAAGGTAATCTGAAATACAGGGCTGAGCTCAGCTGAGTGACAGATTGTCTATGTGAAAGAAGCTTAAGTATTAAGAGTCTGCCACACTGACAGTCGGTTACAGTACACAAGGTAGAATTCCCTGACGCCATCTCCTACCTCATGACAAGGCTTTCCACTAGCTGAAAATCACATTCAGAAGAGGGCTGCCACTCAAACATCAAGCAGCCACTGAGTGAAGAAAACACATCTCGGCGTGGACTGAATTCCCAAACAGCAGCTCCGTAAACCAAAGCAGACAATGAAGGCAAAGACTTAACGCTGGGATTTTTTCTTCTTCCTTCACCAGACAGGTGATTACGGCCTCACTGAAGCACAAAGAACATTCAGACACCACAAGCGACAGTCTACAAATGTTTATTACAGGGGGCTTCACTACTCTTGAGAAAATAAATACAACACAATATGAGAGGAGTCTTTAAAATGTAAAACAGCAGAGTGAAAAATAATCATCTGCCTGACAATTCTGTGTCAAAACATCACATCATGATCAAAACAGGAACCAAAATATCACAGACTCAAACATTTCAGAGCGTTTCCAACAAAGGTTAGTGCAGCCTGGAGTCGAGGCTGAGACGGTTTGCCAGCAAGTCTGACGAATGCTGATTTGAAACAGTGGCTTAGCTCAGTACCAAGAGAGACAGCAGCCCACCTCACACCGCTTTCACTGCGGCTACGTCAGGCCAGGCAGAAAACCCAGCAATAAGATACAGCACAGAGAGAAAAACGCAACCAGAGCCTTCGTTCACCAGAGGAAAGAACCTCACTCACTCTCTCACTCACTCACTCACTCACCACAGACCTGATGCAACTGACCCACTTTGCCAAGAAAGATTGTAGGCCCTCACGAGAGACCAGAGCCGGTAGTGAGCCGTGGTGAAATGTTCCAAACAGAGATGGCACTAAGAGAAGATATCAAATATTCTGATCTTCTCAATGAATGTCAGCTCTATCTGAGCATGTCACAAGGCAAAGCACCGTAAAGTTCAAAGATAAACACGCCCAACACCTCAGCCCAGGGTGCCAAACTCAGGTCCTGGAAGGTCACAGTCTTGGAGAGTTTAGTGTTTCCCGTCTTCTAAAGCACTACTAGAGCTGGGTTAGAGGTTCAGTAGCGTAATTTAAGGGATATGACCAGGTTTTTTTATGTACATATTCGCCAATGCCGATACAAAAACATTTATAAAATGTAGAAATTGAGACCAAATCCACCTGGATTAGCATTACAGAGAAATGTAACATTTGTATACAATAAGTTACCATTAGAACATTTTTTTTTTACTTTTTCACAGTAACTCAACATTGCCTAAATGTTCTACACAACATAATAAATATATAATCAAATACCATTTCAAATCTAAACATCCGTCCAAAGCAATAATTTCTTTAAGCAAATATCTGCCAATACTGATATGATTCCACTTTTAAATTTGGAGTATTTTGGCATGTTGATTGAACAGATACACTATACAGCCATTACAACTTACAATGAAAATGAATCTAGAGAAAAATTAATGTAAATGTAAATAGAAGAAGTCATATGATTGATCACATTTCCATTTTGCGTGGCCAGAGCTACCAGTGGAGTAATGAAGATATAAAAAATGTTCCTTTATCTTATGAAAGAAACATAACAGTGATATCGGACAGTAAACAGACATAAACTGTCTCCAGCTGATTAATGGATATTTCCTGAGCTGTTACGTTAGCCAGTGTACTTTTATGATGTACAAAAACAGCCACAAAATTAAACAAACTAGCAATGAAAAAATGCTCAAAGTTAAAGATTTGTCTGTCTCTTGAGCATATTAGCACGAGGTGAACTGAACCTGGACTGCTATTACTGAGCGAGCTCTAGTTTCAGCCAATAACAGAAGACTGTTCATTCTACAGTTATTACTGTCAAATTTGTAAAAATCATGCACATTCATACTGAATGAAATTATAGCTCCCATTGGTAAACATTTAAATTACAGTATTCCCCATGTAGAACTAATCCAGCTCATGTAGGGCTCAACACACCACATTCAACTCATGAAGGTCTTTGAAATTAGTTGATTGAAGCTGAATCACGTTCGGTGAATAGGCAGAATGTCAAAACGCTGCAGTGCTGTGGCCCTCCAGGACTGTAGCCTGACACCTCTGACTCAGCCCAACGTCCAATATCTGCCCAAAAAATAAGCCTTCCTTCCACCACAAGAAAACAAATAGGTAACTTTTTAAGACAGGACTTCTCCACGTTTTTCCCCCAAACTCCTGTGATGAAAGCACTGATTACTACTGAGGAATCCCTGGCCATACAACAGTCAGCTGCTCTAGCCTGAAAAAGAGAAACAGAGATATTATTTTCCACTTTCTGAAGGGCAGTATTTGCAGAAACAATACGCTTAATCAAGTTAACAACCCTAATAGCATATTCAAAGTATCTACTTATTCATATCTATTGACTTGCTCTATCTATAAGCCTCTCAAATGTCTGTATCACTCAAGATTCCCCCTTTTTTAAACTGCTTTGTATTCTTATGATACCCAAGCCTTGCAGATAAAAAAGCTGAGGCTAGGCATCTGGCTTTGAATGTGTGCAAAAACTGTCAAGGAATCAGGGGCACCAAAATGAAGGCCAATATCCAGAACAATGCTAACACCACGTCATTAAACTGGCCCACAAATCACTAAGGGTGCAACGAAGAAGATGAAGAGGAGAAGAGGGGTCGAGGACAGAACGAGGAGCGACAAAAGAGAGGGAGAGGTGAAATGGGAAGAGAAAGAGGAGGGGGATGTGGCAAGACCTGCTGCACACTGTCTAGTTATCGATGCAATGACCAAACCCAGAGCTGTATGTTTTGCAAAACTGCATTTGACTACACTGTGTCAGGTGGATGGGTGTCAACCTCGTGCTGACCTACAGTGCACGCGTACTGATGACGTGGCACCACTCAAACCCAGCAATGTACGGCCATCAACACAGGGAGTAAAGTGCAAATTGCTCATCATCTCAAAATGGTCTCTCAAAAATAACGGTGTCATGGTGAAATCTGAGATTTCATGATGCACTGAATTGTTTCCTGAAGAATCCTAACAGGAGTAAAATGCTGAGAGGTCAGAGATTTGCACCTCTAGCTGCAATGCATCCTCACCACTTGAAAAATAGACCATACTTCCCTTTCTTTCTTTGCTTTTCTCTCTCACGCTGTAGCAGAAACAGATAACGCTGGCAGCTAACGCTCTGCGTCCGCCTCTTGCTAGCTGCAGTCTCATTAAAGCTCTTAATTAAGTCAGGTCTAAGAAAGATGGAGGGCGGCTTACTGCCAACTAGCCTCAGCCATGCATCACCATCCAGAGCGGAAACAAAAGGAGGACAGACAAAGGAATGAAGGGAGCAAAAGCCAAGGCCAACGATCTTCTCCGCTCACCGACAGCGGTTGGTTAGTGAGAAACAGAAACTGAGAATGTTGGTTTGAACCCACATCCCCTGCAAATGCTTTATCATTACATAAACATGTCATCTGTCATATCAAAATCTCATAAAAAATATTTTTTTGTTTATTTTTTTTTTTTACATCACTCAAAAACACCAGCAGCTGTTTACATGTGTGATTTTTTCCACCAAGGATGGACCAATAGAAATGCTCTAAAACTACTTGGAATAAAATCTCTCACAGTAATAACTGATTTCAATTCGATTTTCCAAGACATTTAACATGCTAGAGGAGGGTTATGAATCTCAGAGGCCTGGGAGGCCACAACCCAGCAGAGACTAGCAATTTCCCTCTTCTAACACATCAAATAACCTTAATTAGCAGATGAGTTGAACGTGTTAAACAGAATGCTAAACTACAAGACTGGAGTCTCACACCATGTGCTAGAGTGTTAAAACAACTCTCAACAACTTCAGCACTTCCCTCATTAATAAACTCCCTATTTCTTAAATAGGCTACTGCATAAATCCTCTGCAGCATTCAGTGTCTTTAGATTTTTTCATGGATAAGATAATTAATGAAAAATCTAGTTCATGAACAGATATAATGATGGGAAAATGTTGAACACACAAAAACAGAAAACAAATGTAGTCTCCATTTTCATCTGCGCTTACAGTGCCAGAGCCAGCAAGCCATCACTACACCACTACAAACAGAACAACCAGCGGTCTGCTGCGGGCGATCCGCGGCTTAGCTGGACAGCAAAACACTGGCCATAAGTTGCTGGGGCAACGTCAGTAATGGAGCTTCACAAGTGCTTTTTCTAAAGGCTGGAAAACACGAGGCACACTGTTCTGTCTTTGTTTTCCTTTTTTGGGTCCCAGTGGGTTTGTGAAGGCTGCTTCTGGCTACGGTTTTTCATGACATGAAATAACAATAGAGCAGTAAGCATCAGTCAGATGTGCTAGCGAGCAATCACTCGATATGGGTACCCAGAAAGCTTCGACCTTTTCAACATGCAGAAAGCTTGCACCCTTTTACAAAGTGATTTACTATCTACGATACCATTAATTAGAATAGCAAAAACAAACTAAATAAAAAAAAAAACAAACAATAAAAGTAAAAAATAAACAACAAACTTTTGTCTAAACAATAAATAAATAAAGCAGCTCAGGTTAACCACGACTGCTAATCCCTTCTCCATTAATATCTCCATCAATGGCCAACGGCCGCCTCACTTTTAATCTGATTGGTTCTTTCTCCTGCGGGATCAGTTGAGTCCTTGAACTGTGTAGAGGACTCAAACTCCTATGAGCCATTGGAAGATCATGTGACTCCCCTTCCATTTACCATCCAGCAATGAACGCTCATTCCTACGCTCCTCATCGGAATTCTGAATTCACACACCTGTTTATCCTCACTTGTTATTAGCTAGTCAGTCATAGATATACATACCTAGATGCCACGTTGTCTGTTCTTCTCTATCTGAGGTGATACGTCTGCGCGTCCGCCATGTTGGAGCAGTTAAGATGATGAGTCTCGGGATTAAATCGGCCACAACTTCCCTAATACTCAACCGATTTTCACCAAATTTGTTTTGTTATAATCCTCAGACATAGATTAGTCTAGGTTGCACGGACGGGTCTCGGTAGCTTTTATCTCTTTAATAACTATGAATGTGCTAATTAGCCGTCCGGACCAGCAGGAAAGTATTCAGTCTGCACCTGATGTTAAAAACCATTAAGCAAGAGCTCTGGTAGAAACACAATCACAATCTCGCAATCAGCAAATCCATCAAATTTATGTGTTTTAAGATTAGAAGTGTGCCATACCACTTCTAATCTTAATACACATAAAAAAAAAACACAGTAAGCAGGACAAAGCTGAAGTTGGCTTCCAATTCACCAGCTTCTTGTTCGAATTTTCCCGTTCCACCTTAAATGGTACAGAAGTCACTTTCTGGTGCCTGAAGCTGCAGCATTTAAGGTGGAACGGGTTGAACAAGAAGCTGGCAAATAAGAAGCTGACTTCAGCTTCATGTAAGAAGGTGCTAAAGTTAATCTATTATGAATACACGGATTAAGGAATGCTATAAATCACCTACCTACAAAGCATTAACCATCACTGTAAATAAATAACTACTACATAAAGTTAAGATCCCCTGAATAGTCTATTAAATGAAATAAGCTTAATACAAAACCAGAGGAAAAACAATCACGGCCACATCTACAAACCACCACACACCACACAAACAATACACATCACACAAACATGAGTGTGGATCACTGTGTTCCCTCAGTTATATAATCCTATTCCTCTTTCTGAGAGCAATATTCTCAAAATAGTATAATTTTGGACAGTATCTTTCTTAAACTGCTGCTCTGTAATGGTACTGAATGCAGTCCAGCAGCAATGTTGACTGCCCCAAAACGGCAGCGCCATTGACATGCCTGACTGGACCCAACGCGGCATCTAGGTATGTATATCTATGTAGTCAGTATTTAAGCCCGGGCTTTCGTGTATGACCTGTTTTCGTGTTTTGTGACCTACCCTTTTCGTGCTTGCCCTTTTTGGTTTGTTTTCTGTAATTATTCTCATCTCTTGGTTTTTGAACGTGGGCTGGTAACTGGTTTCACTCTCTTGATGTCCCTTTGGTTATGGTTATCATGTTGGTTTTGACCTTGGACTGTTACGACTACCCTCTTTGTGATTCTCCTAAACCTCTAAGTAAACTACAACCTTGTTTTTTAATCTGCGAGCATCTGGTCTGTTTTGAATTCCTAACAGAGTGCATGGAGCTCCATACTTGTCAGCAATGATTTGTTGGGAAATCCAGAGCTTTCTTCTTTTTTATTTTTGCTAAACAGCAGAATTAAAACATATGCAAAGTTCCATCTGATTTTGTTATTATTATTATTATTACTTATGTGCAAGTCCATCACACGAGATAAACACTATAGTAACAAACCACAAAGCACATGAAAGTGTTTATTTTGGTCTGTTATTGATAATGTTTCACTTTTATAATACTTTATGGGAAGTTTATTAACATACTTTACAAGTGTGGCTGGCTGCAAATTAGCATGACAACATCACACACACGTCTTTTTCCTATTCCTATTAAAGTTGTACCATGGTGAGTAAAGCTGCAGAGCTTAATATATTGATATATTTATTAGCATCGCAAACATGTAATAAAAACTGGTAATAGAAAACAGTGCCTCAATTTTTTTTTTCTTTTTTTGTGACCTGAAGACAAGGCTAACAGCTAAAATGGAGCTTGATTTGACCCAATTGCTTACTATTCATTTCAAGACAAGACAGCTGAAATCCACAACAATTTGGCATATATTCCTTCCTGTATGCTAAGATTATGCACCATCTTTTGGAATTGCCCCTGATAACCCCACTCTGAAATTCTCCTCCTTCGTCCAGTGTCATCTTTTGGGTTTTTTTGGAACCATATTTAACATTTACCTGCTCAGTGTGGCGCCTGTCACATAATGCTGAGGTAAACGTCTGTGTGATGATGGACTATTTGCGATTTAAGGACTATTTGGGGAAATTACACAAATTCTTTGTTCCGCACGAATCGGCCAGTCAAATCAACCACAATTTACATTACCGGACCTCCTCTTGTAAAACCAATCCAGCTCAAATACGGCTTTAGTCAACCAACAACGCTATGTTGTAGACTATGTAGTAGACTAGCCTGGGGACAGCCCTATTACAATCCCTCCATGCAGGCAGCAAACCCACATGTTGCTGAATAGTGCAGTGTTAGGAATAAATTGTGACTAAAGAGAGCCAAAAGGACCTGTGATGGCTTTGTGTTTGCTGAAGTGCTTTCCTCCGCCAGGCCAGTGTGAGGCAGAGGGAGAGGGAAATGAATGTGACAGACAGGCTGTAAGGGAGGGCAGAGTACTGACAGCGATTGGAGTGTAGTTAGCGACTTTTTGGCAAAAGCCCGTTCCAATCTGCAGCAGTCAGCCACTGATTCACATTCTCAGGAATACAGGAATACAGCCGGAGCTCCACACAGAACAGCCCAACAGGACTTGTATGGACAATTCTGTGGGCTAAATGAATATTTGAAACATATTAGTTTATTTCCTGCACTTTCTATGAGCCAGTGTTACAGCATAAACAGCATTACCTGCTCTTTAATGGGCCAAACTGGCACTGCACCTTCTTCGACTTTTAAAATCCTTAGAAAGTCATTTGCCCATTTCAGTAACATGAATCAAAGAAAGTGCTACATCAAAAGTGAGACATAATTCACTATTTAGATGACATTTTGGTATTGGTGTAGGAATGGCGTGCATTTATCTGCCTCACATTATTTACACCACAAAATCGCAACACAGATCTGCCAAAATAAAATGATAAATTGGCCAATCATGTTCAAAACAAAAATGTGCTGATCTCCTAATGCGCACGCGCGCACACATACACTCACACAATCTTGTCTTACATTCCCTGTGAGGACTTCCATAGGTTTTTATCGATTTTTGTATTACCGTAGCAAAGTAATACTACACCTAGACCTAAACCTAACCTTAGTATCGAAAAGGCAATTTTTCTGCTCTTTCAGTTTTTCCAAAAAAGAATTTCATTTATGATGAAACTAAGCTGTGCTCAAAACAAAACATCTTCACTTGAGCAAAAATGTCATGTTGTTCTATTATTCTAAGGACATGTAGTCCCCACATGGATAGCAAGACGAGTACACATACACACAGACAGATTTTCACATACAACATTGGACACGGTTTTGTTTTCTAAGGAGTGATTTTTTTTTAAATACAGTAGATTTGTTTTTATTTAAAGGAATATGCCTATGCAAATTTCACACATTTTCCGTCTGCTTGTCTCCTTCTCTTTAGTAACATTACAGTTTTCAGAATAGCCCCAGAGCTCGAGGAGTCAGTTAATGTGCTCCTGAATGAAACCAGACACGACATTCAACAGTACTTCAGTCCCAGTTGGTGGAAAGGTCACAGCGGATCTTTCCGCTTACTTGTTAAGCATTTCTGTGTTAGCAGCAGTAGCCGAGAGGAACTTCAGCAGAGCAGGGCTAAGCTGATCAGAGGACAGTGAATGCTGTTCCCTTCCAAGTATGATTGCAATTCTACACAAATTCACTGCTAAGAAATCATATTAGTGTATTACAGATATGTAAAATACCAGTTTATCCCAGCACAACATTTTCTATTGATGCACTGAAGAGCTTAGTAACGAAGTAAAGATGTAAAACCACCTACAATAACCCATGTCTGTTAGCGCACGTCGAGTCGCAAGTGCAGGGCTACGTTCGAGCGCCAGTTTCACTTACGCTAACATTCACATTGAGTCTGTATGTGTGTAAGTAGAAAAGAAAGCACACTAGGGCAAATGACAGCAGCCGTGCATCAGCTATTCACCACGATTATTTAAAGCATCATCACACTGGAGCACCACTGGGGCCTAATGTGCCACAACAACAAGCAGAGGGGCACTGCCACTGTGAGCATGCCAATGAGAGAAAGAGAGGGAAAGAAAGAAAGAGAGAAAGAGAAAGAGAGAGAAAAAGAGAGAAAATAAACACTTTTACCTGCTGTTCCATAACATTTGCACCCATTACAGCAATACAAGAGAGAATGTGTGGAGGAAACAGGAGGGGAAAAAAAGAGAGAAGCAGACAGAGACTGCATAGGAATGAATGATCAGGGCAGCAGGTGAATGGAACACAGGAAAAGAAAAAGAAAATAGAAAGGTTTGATATATTGGTGGACAATATAATGATGAACTTCATTCATCATTATTGGTCCAATCCAGTCAATAATTAAAAAAACAATGAATCTTGATGCCACATTTGCCCTCAGCCCACAGTGATGGACATATAATCACCAGGCATGGTGATATCCATTCTTATTCAACTCTCTGAAATGGAGCACAGTGGGTACCAATACCCCACATGCAGGAGACTGGGGTTCGATTCCCTGATCAGGCAGGAACACCACTAATATACCAATAAATGGTGCATTCCCCTCCACTGCAAGTCGCTCTAAATCAGTGGTCACCAACCCTGGTCCTAGAGATCTACCTTCCTGCAGAGTCCAGCCACAACCTGTCACACCTGCTCCAGCTAATTAACTTCTTAATAAGTCCTTAATTGGCTAAATCAGATGCATTAGCGTTAAGTAAGGAGCAGGCATCATTTTAGATGTTGGTTGGAATTAAACGCTGCAAGAAAGATGATCTCCAGGAGGAGGCTTGGGGATCACTGCTCTGAACCAAGGCTGCCCAAAGTGGGGCTTGTGGGCCAAAGTCAGTCGAATGTTTGATTTGGTCCACCAGAAAGTTGCCCCAAGCTCTCATCTCTTCATCCAACAAGAGACAAGACAATTTTATATATCATATTTTAAAAAAGACTTTTAGTAGCATTTGTGGTGGGCCAAGTGTTTTCTTACTAAAAGAGCAAAATGTTACAAAATAACATTTTAAAATCCTGATTTCGATTTACAACAAACCACCTCTCTTATTTACGTATTTCATCTTTTGGCCCTTGGCCCACCACAAATGCATTACGGGCCAACATGGAAAAATTTGAGGCCATCTCTACTCTAGATAAGAGCATTTGTTAAACATGTATCATCACAACTGATTTGTGTGACAGATACATGCTGTGACATGGCTATGTAAAATTCACCTTGAAGTCAGGGTAGGTTTGCTTGGGCAAGGAAAGCATCAAACCGTACTGGACGCTGGCCCTCCAGGACTAGAACTGAAGAACCATGCAAAAGGGCAACAACAGAGGCCTACAGGCCTACCTGTAATCATGCTAGAGCCTGACATAAGATCAGTCATCTCTCTGCAGTACTCTACTATGGCCACACTGCAGCATGTCTGCAATTCATCAGCTTGACTGACGTCAAAGTCCAAAATAAACGATGCCGCTTCAAGGTCCCTAACCCAGCATCCACAAACAATAGCCGGCCTGTGCTCTCCTGCTCTGTTCTTCTGAACCACCGCTTTCACCACAGACGGCGACAGATGGTGGCATTTAGTCATTTCAAAGTGTGTGTAAATTTCAAGCTAAAATGCCTGGTCAGCACTTTGCCCTGCATACACTGTTCTAGACTGGCCAATGTGCCATG
This sequence comes from Colossoma macropomum, assembly GCF_904425465.1. NCBI lineage: Eukaryota > Metazoa > Chordata > Actinopteri > Characiformes > Serrasalmidae > Colossoma > Colossoma macropomum. The sequence goes on from NW_023494799.1 coordinate 7,351,934, forward strand.
TGGAGATTTGGGAGAATTAATTTTCAAGAAACAACAGAAATCGCCAGACCATGGTTGCAAAGCACAGGTATGAGTAAGAGCTTATCTGCTGCTTTAATGATTAGAAATCATAAAGAAAAAGGAACGTATAGTCAGCAAACCCTTTACCCCAGAGATCCTATAGGTACTACAAGACCCATTCTCTGCCTGAACCTTGTAATCCAGTTGTGATAAGTTTATAAAAGTCACATTTGACTTATTCAATATACACAGCATATTAGTCTTATCTTAATCCAAGTGCCTCAACATGCTTTATATGGAGGGATTAAGCAAACTGCTGACCGTTCAGTGCTCTCCTGAAGACTTCTGCAGTGGCTTCTAGCCTTGAGCTTCAGTGAGTGCAAAAGCTCTAGTGCAGCACAATGAGGTCCTGTACCTTCAGCTCGGCTCAGCTATTGACTGCCATCTCTCTATTGTCTCTGATCAACCAGCCGTGGGCCACAGAACTCACTGAAGTTTGACTGATAAGACACAGAGTATCAGCGCTAACCTGTCTTATCACTCACAGAGACTCTGTCAGTCACAAGATGCTTGGTTACCTCAGCACAGAACGTTACTTGGACAAACGTGAACACAGACAAGCTTGTTTTTATACTACTGCATGTTGGGAAACGCAGTCGGCTTGGAAACACAGGAAAGGACACGTGGCTGCATAGACCCAAAGGCAATTTTAGATGTGGTGGGTGCAATCTTTGCTTTAATATGATCAGAAATGATTCGTTTTTCAGGTAAATCATTCAAACTTTATTAATTTGCTCATTAATACAGACTTGAATTAGCACAGACTTGAATGTGAATGGGGTTGTTTTTATTTTAGTTGTATGAAAAGGAGGTTTATAGATCATATGAACATAAAAATGCTACTGCGACCCAGAACCCTAACTATCCTATGGCCATGCAGGATAAGGCAGCTAAACATCCGAGCCCAAGAGTGATGGCCAATGAGGCTATTCCAAAGTCCATTAGAGGATGTAACAGATTAAGGCAATTACTTCAGAGGGAGACATTTTGGATTTATATTCTTAAAGCTATAGAGTATCCTGGCTTGAATGAGGACATTGATTTCACTCCTTTTCTTTGAACTCCCCCGTCCCCCTTCCCTTCAGAGTTGATTAGCCAACTCATGTTCGGGGTCCGAAATTTGCTTCTTTAGTTTGGCACTGGAGCTACAAGGCTAATGTAGCTAAGCAATGGGAGTTAATCTCTCAAAATCTTTTACAGCGACATAAACTATGTTTCCATCAACTTTCTACACAAATTGCAAGCAATTGCTGCTAAGCAGCTTGTTTCTTTCAGGTGACTTAACAGTAAAAAAGCTTCACAGAATGATGCAATTTCCTCAAAAAAGAAACTGGGGTCTGATAAGTTTTGTTTCATCAATAAAATGTTTGCATGTTTTTATCTCTAATTACGTTTCATCTTATTTCATTCCTCACAGCCCAGTGATGAATTATTGTTACTGTATTATTTTTCCCCCCTATCAGAGCCATTGTGAGGGATCATGTTTCTCTGTTTGAGCACTTTCCATTTAGAAAGGCTGCAGTTTTCATTTCCCCTTGTAACAGCTGAAAAGTGGCAGCAATCCTTTTAAAACACTTGTTTTCTCCTCATCTACATTAGAAAGATGACACCAGGCTGTTTGTGTTTTGTTGCAAGAGGCACATGAGGTAAATCTGCCACTACATTTAAGTACAAATGTGTTACAACATTTACATTTTCAGCATTTGGCAGACACTCTTACCCAAAGCGACTTACAATTTGATCATTTTTACAGAGGTAGAGGATACAGAGGCAAAGATAGTGTTGGGTGGACTCCTGCCAAAGACTTATTGATATACCACAGGGTGTTTGCCCAGACGGGGGATCGAACCCCAGTCTAGGGCCATAGTGGACAAAAGTTTTGCTGACGCTTTCTGACAATTTCTGTTGCCATGGCCTACATCAACAAAGCATTAAAGTATGAGTGTTAAAACATGAACGTAAAAAATCCTTTGGATGGATACATAGCTATGACTTTTATATTAGCCTTGTAGCTCCAGTGCTAAACTAAAAAAGCAATATTTTCACTCTCAAAAAACTCTCCAACTGTAACAAGTGTAAAGCTTTATTTCTATTTCATTTTTTTTTATTATTTATTTATTTATTATTTATCTTTGGAGTCATCAATCTTTGGAACAAACGTACCAGGATCTTGCAGACAGCCGGGAGATATTAAGCTAAAATGCATGGTCAGCACTGCGCCCTGCATACACTGCTCTAGACTAGTAAATGAGCCATGTGGAAATTTGGGAGAATTCATTGTCAAGAAACAACAGAATCACCAAAGCACAGATGCAAAGTCACAAGACACAAATGAGGGTGAGCTTATCTATTGCTTTAATGATCAGAAGTCACACAGATTTCGCCACATCCTGCACTTCCTGCCTTCTGATTAAATTTGGAGTTTGGCATAGGATCCGTTTTACTAGAGCCAAGACTGATGCATTTCTGTATTCTGCATCAGGTGTCTTATCACTTGTCAACCATCCTCATATTATTTCAAATGCTGTACCACGTGGCACCAGCCATACACACATGCGGCTCGTTATAAAGATATGTATTTACTAAGTTCAGGTTTATGTGTTACTACATCAGAACGGTTGGACCACACCAACTAGTTTTTACTTTAAGCCTAATACGTACAATATGATGTGATACTTAAGTACAATAAATAAGTAGCAAATTTTTGTATGTACTAGATTTGTGTCCATTTAAAGGAATATGCCTCTGTCATTTTTTTGCACTCATGTATTTTCTCCCATTCATTTTCTCTCTAGTACAGTCTTTTATGTGCATAATAAAGTCAGCTTTAGTAGCTGTTTGCCACAAATGACATAAAAAGAAAGCCTGCTAAAGGGGAACTGTTTAAAACTCCAAATCATTGAGGGATATCATTGTGGAAACATGACCAAGCCGTTACATCATTTATGTTGTGCCTTCAGTGTCACATTTAGGGGTGTAAGAACTGTAAAACCGTGTCAGTGATAACCCATCTCTGTTAACGCCTGTGAGCGGGTTTCAAATTTAGCAGTGCCAGTCGGAGCAGGTCGGGTCAGGTCTCCAAGTAGTGGGTTGGTTTCGAGCTTCAATTTCATGCCCGTGCACACCGCTATATATTCGATGAGTCTAATCTAGTTCTGTGCCCCGTTGCTCTCTCAGGTTTGTTGACGTTGGAGTGGAGGGGCGCTGACATCTCAGGGAGCCCTTTTAATTAGGCTCTCCTTTTTAGTTTTGCTGTAATAGCTAGGCCTGCTGGAGTCTCTGCTTGCAAGCTAACACTAGATTTTGCACTCAGTCACCCAAAACAGAACTAACTGTATGAGCTCTTTTGCTGAGCTGAACAACTGCCCATGCTCTCAGGTCTGCCTCCAAAGAGTGGCCCTGCTCATCTGCCCTCGGGACCAATTCGACCACCATGTTCGTTCACTTTTCTGCGGTGCACAAACCCCACCTGCATGCCCCACTCACCCTCTCCATGATACTGGTGACTGCAGGGACTCTAATTAAAACTACTGAATCCTAGACATTGTTTCCGTGCCTCACACTATAAAAGGGGTCAGCAACACGTGGCTCCGGAGCTACATGCGGCTTTTTTACTGCACTGTTGCAGCTCCAAAGCACAATTAGTTTTTAAGATAGTAATAATCCTCATTTGCAGTAAATAAAGCTCTGCTGATTGTTTTAACTGTTTTAACAATAAATGGTCCTTAACACTGGAGAAAAATTTAAGATGAACATCAATAATTTGCAGACGAATGGATTTGTCTGCATTTATAATCACTCCAGCTGGTTTTCTGATCTCTTTAATCTGCAACGAAAAACTGACAAACACTAAAAAGTCGAGGCTGAAGTCAGCTTCATGCTCACCAGCTTCTCATTTGAGTTTTCCCGTTGCACCTTAAATGGGGCAGCAGTTACATTCTGGTGGAACAGGAAAATTAGAACGAGAAGCTGGTGAATGAGTAAAAAATTGAGCACTGAGAGACATTCTGCAGAAAAGTATCCTGCTGGAGATGCGAGAAAAGCGGCTATAACTGAGCTAAAGCTTAAAGCAGAACAAAGTAAGTCTGTGTTTTCGTTTATATTTTTTAGCCTATACTAACACATTAGCACATACAGAGACGTATTTACAGCCAAGATGGCAAAACATTATTTCAATAAAATGGGCATAAAATGTTGTGGCTCCCAAGGTGGTTTGATTTTTTGTTGAAAGGACAAAATGGATCTTTTTAACATTTGGGTTGCCGACCCCCGGACTATTTTGAGTTCTTTATATTCATTCTAATGTGTCATCACAACAAGCTTCTAGCAGTAGTCATTAGTTTTCATGGATTTTATTCTCACTGATAGATTCCAACAGTAGTTACTAGTATTTGGTTAATCTAAATACTTCTGTCCAATCTAAAGCTCATTTCTTTTCTTATTTATATTGTATATCCATTATCAAAGCACTATATAAATACATATTGAACTGAACTGAGTTAAGGTCTATGCCACAGCATCTGTACTGCAACAGATACTATGCTGATTGATGTGAATTAAGTAAATCAATTAAATATTTCATAACTTGTGTTACAAGTGTCTTAACATGTATACTTAACTGTATACTAAACCTGACTGCTTTGGTGCAAAAAATGAAAGTCCTCACATAAAACAACATTTTTAATGCTCCTGCATCACTCTGTAGCAAAATAAACCCTCAAAATCACAACCTCTAGAATTCATAATTGATTTACAAAAAAGTGTGTGTGTGTGTGTGTGTGTGTGTGTGTGTGTGTGTGTGTGTGTAATGTAAGCCCCGCCCTCTCCCAGATGCCTAGTTTTGATCATCAACAGTGTAACGATAACACACAAGAGACCCCTGGAAGGGGCCAAGTGGTGTGTGAGCATTTTAAATTTCTGTACACTGCTTCAAACTCTATTACATATTTAAATCTTCACACCCTCACAACACACCAAAGGTAGATGAGTAGTTCTCCCTGCAATGATTGGAACTTGGAAACTTGGAAAAACAAGCAGATTTACAGGGAGCGCTGAGGACTGGGGCTGAGAGCTCCTCAAACGGAGAGCTGAGAGGTAGGATGTAGTAATAAATGCAGTCCTCAGGGCCAACATGTTGATTTCACCACCTGAACAGAGCAAGCGTGAGCATCACAGCAACAGCAGGTTGCTGGATGAGCATCAAAGCACAGACTCAGGACCAACAGCCTTGAACAAACCCAGTGGAGCGGCTCTAGAGGAAGCCAGTCCTTTAAAAAGGACTTTTAACTCATAGGGCAAGGTAGGGCGGCTTTAAAATGGACAGGCATGTAGGGATGAATGATCATACTGTGATCAAGGAAGATGGCTTTAAAATGGACAGGGATGCGTGAACATGCTGTGATCCCTGAGTACATCTTTACAGAGCACAATATGGATCTAAACATTTAAATCTTCTGAGGTTTGCCAACAGGCTGGTAATAGACACAATGCACCAGCAAAACAGCAGTGCCAAATGTTTACAAAATGCTGAAAAATTATAGTATTAGTACAAGGTAAGTAACTGCGTTGTCAGTCAATGCTTAATAATGCATTATCATTAACATTATCCCCTCGGAATTACAAGGTTCTATCTGCGTCCTGAGTAGTTTTGAGATTCTGCGCTTCAAAGATTTTACATTCCAAATAGCAAAACTTCTGTGTGGAACATGTTTCTTTCATACACAAAAATAAAAGACACCCTAAATTTATTCTAAATATACAATCTTGAAATCCTATCAAATGTATAAAAGAGTTTTTTGGAACAGGTCAAATGCAGACAGAATCTTCCAATCCTAAGAACTCACTTTTTGTTTGGAGTTATAAGATTTTATCTGGCAAAACATGAAAAGAAGCTATGATTTTAAAGGAACACAAACAATTTACTTGTGTCTAAATATATCAGAACATTAAATTTAATGCTTTCTATGACATTTTTATGATACTTGTTCGTATTATTAATTTATTTTTCCTGGCATATTTCAAATTTTATTTCATCTATTTCTTATTCAAAAAAGCACTGCAGATTTAGTATAAAGGTCAGTGCTAAATATTTTTTCCAGTGCAGAGGTCAGTTTTAGGTAAAAACCTAAAATTAGTTTCCTTTAGGTTAGACAGCAACCAACTAGTGTAATAAACTGTCCCAGCAAGTAAGTGTAGCAGGTCAGTCTAACAGTAGTGTGAGGTTTTGTTTTATATCAGAAAGGTGATGGATAAATGAATGAAATTAATGTTTATGTAGTGATTAAGACTGCATCGATTCAAATGTACACGATTTAATTACTTTAATTACTTTTTAAAGAACTGAAAGACGACAGGCAGATTCAGCAACATGTTTTCATTTTTCATTAAGTTTAAAAACTTCTCGCAGTCACTGAGCAGAGCAGTGACATGACAAAGAAGCAGAACCTGACTGGACCTCGTGTGTATTTGAAGTGCTGATTGGCTCGCAAAGAGTTCCTTATGGAACTACGTTAGAGTTTGACTTTGGAGTTAGAACCTTTTTGTTTTCTGAGTCTAAGCATTTGAAAAATTAAAACACAACACCTCACACAATCTTAAGTAGTTATGATCTTAAGTATTAATCTTAAGTATTATGTTGAATGTGTCAATTTTGAAGAAATGTCAGATAGAACCTTATAATTCCAAGGAGATGAGTTTGCGTATATCTAGTATTTTATGGCTACAAACATGGCCAACTGGCCTTTAACACTGAAACTATCCATTTTATTATACCTGCAATGCACACAGAAAAGCCTATAGTGATGTAATTTACTAGATTACAATAACATACCATCACACTGCCCACTCCTTCAGGCAGGTGCATTTATTTAAATCGAAAAAGAGCAATATGACATCAAATAAATACAAACTGGAGTAGAAATGAAGAGAGGAAGCAGCATCAAACCTTTTCTGTACCAAGTCCAAAGAGGGGGATACCTAACCTGGAGCATGGCTTGATGGGTAACACGATATGAAATTCCCAAGACAGTTGAGTTGTTTTCTTTAAGTAAGTCTATAAAGACGTGGGGGCTTTGGACGCTGCAGGTCCAAGTGTCAAAATAAATTGACAAAAACAAAACAGAAAGGCACTGACCTGTGGCCTGTTCGGGGTCCTCCTCCTCCTCCTGCATTACGCTGGGAGGTCTGTATGGTGGAGGGAGGCGCATCGGAGGAGGCGCAGTCCGCTGTCCTGTTTTCTACCACGCACACACACACACACACACACACACACACACACCAAAGGCAAAGACATTACTATCATGACAGACAGCACTGCAGAAAACTCCAGAGAGACAAGCAACAAACAAAGGAAGCAGAGAAAGCGAGAGAGAACAAACAAACAACAAAACACCTGTGATATTCTACACCACCGAGAGAAAAGACAGCTGTTGGAATTGCCAACATATATTAGTACTGAGAGCACTAAACACACCGCATACTGAAGAGCATGTCTTATGTGCGTACTGTAATTATTACCAGTCTGTTTTTGAAAGGCATATGAATAATGTGTACTGTAGAAAATAAGTCTTAATGCAAGACCATATAAGTTTGAGTGACACAGGAACATTCATTTACACATCTGCTTCACAAGGACAGGTTTATACCCTCAAACTCCTAACTTGCAGCAGAGAGAGATGGACAACAGAAAGAAAGAGATATGCTGTGGGATATGACAGTGAAGTGCACTGGGAGGGGGGTTATCAATCCCGCTGGACCACCAAAGGGCAGTGAGAGGACGCGCTGCTTTCTCTTAGAGAGGACTCAACCCTTACAGCAGCCTGCCATGGGGGATGAAGCACAACGGACGTGCTATGAACAAATAAGTCCACGCCAGGCTACAGAATGGGACATCCACATTGATTCATTTACCAAAGGCTCCACAGGATCTTACAAAACACACAGACAATAGATGGCAGAGCAACCAGGCACAAGAATCCCTCATCCCATAATTGTATCCACAATTATATAATAAAGAGGCTCAGAGGAACTATTAAACAGTGGTCCAGCTTCGAGAGTCCATTTATATATCCATTTATCCAACTACCGATGCTTTCCATCCATCCATCCATCCATCCATCCACGTGCCCAACTATCTACCCACCTACCCATCCAATTATCCATCCACCCATCTTTCTACCCAACCATCCATTTACCCATCTATGCATCCATCTACCTACCTATCCACAAACCCATCCATCCATCCATCCATCCATCCATCGTCATTTTGTCTACCCATCCATCCAAAAATGTATGCATCCTTCCATTCATCTGCCATCTATCTATTCATATACCCATCCAATTATCCATCTACCCAACCATCTATCCACTTACCCATCTACGCATCCATCTACCTACCTATCCACAAACCTATCCATCCATCCATCCAACCACTTGTCATTTTGTCTACCCATCCGTCCAAAAATGTATGTATCCATCCATTCATCTGCCCATCTATCTGTCATCTACCCATCTACCTACACATCTATCCATCCATAAATATATGCATTTATCCATTTATCTTCCCATCTGTCATCTATTCATCCATCCACTAATCCATCCGTGAATCTGTCTACACATCTATCCATCCACCCAATCGATACATTTATAAATCTATGCATCCATCCATTCATCTGCCCATGAATCTGTCCATCTACACCTCCATCCACCCTCCCATCCATCCATAAATCTATGCATCTATTCATTTAGCCACCCATCTATCCATCCACTTATTTAATCATCCATTCACTAATCCTTCTATCTATCCATCCAATCTATCCATCCATCCTTCTTCCCATCTATCCATTTATCTATCCATCCTTCCATCCCATCTACCCATCTGTCCACAAATTCATCTCACCAGAACAGAAAACAAGTCCAGCTGTAGCTTGTAGTCTATGTAACCCACAGGCTACTTGCTCACGCTAGCCACGCTAACACACATTCTCACACAAAGTGTTTTTGAAGGTCCACATGTCAACATCTTGTCATCTAAACAAAAACAGACCATTAATTTTATATTTATCAGGCGGCTGCACTGTTTAATCAAGGCTAATTGCTCCTGCATGGAGCTACAACTTCCAGCATTGGAAGCTTCTGGCTGATTTGTTAGCATTAATCAGCTACTGGCACTTCTTGCTAAGGAGTTGCTATGAAGTTACACAGGAGACATTGCAGCCCCTTCAAGACCTGCTCTGAGAGCTCCTCTTATGCTTTATTAATGGCTAATGAATGATGCATCAGTCAAAGGTGTGAACACACTAATGCCATAGAGCCCAGTGAAAAAGTCCAAACTGATACACATCTGCAAGCTTCTTTCCAGAGTCAAAGAACTCAGAGTTACATTTAATTTGACTTTCCTCTTCTGAACTGCTGGCTTCATATCTTTCTTCCCTGCGAAAGAGACTGAGATGCTCTTCGGAAGAGTGATGAAATGTTAATTAAATTTTCAGTGACTAATGAGGAGCCTCGCTCTGATTGTGCTGAATAATCTCATATCCTCAGGAGCTGAGTGGGATCCTAATGGCTGGAGGAGCAATTAGGACAATTATTGCTATTTCAAATTAATTGCAAGATAAAGCTGCTTTAATCAAAAATTTGGCCACTCTGGAGGACTGTCAGGGACATGATCTCCAGGGACATGGCACGATTTCTCTGGATGTGCGTGTTCTTTTTTCCTCCTTACTGCACTTCACTCCGTTGAGCTGTATTGATTTCCAGGCTACAGTTGGGACTCTGATGCACCAAAGTTTTTGACAAAGGAAGAGCATGTTTTGTCAAGTGAAACATGGAGAAGTGACAAGACACGATTTACTGTCTTCTTTTGTAGAACTCCTGATAGACAGACCGATACTCTATAGATCCCTGAGAAGAAATTTTGGTGGAAGACGGCAGGAGTTCTTTCATCGGCCACACTTGCACACGCGGAATCCCTTTCCCAAGTCCATATCTGAGGTTCTTCTTCTTCTCTAAACACTTTGTGTGCTTTATGATCTACAATTTATTAATGGGGAAGCTGTACACTGACTTGGGGAATCATATTACCCACACCAAAGTTGATGTATTTCAGAGGTGGGTAGAGCCTAAATCTATACTCAAGTAAAGTTATACTTAGTACTTGGGTAAAATAACGACTCAAGTAAAAGTACCTTCTCAAAAACAACTTAAGAAGAAATACAAATGTATGAAAAAAACTACTCAAGTACTGAGTAACTTATAGAACTGCAGTGGAACTTCTTACTAAACCCAGCATCTATCAGCATAAGAACTAAAGCTTGTTAAACTCTACTCCTCTCTTTTTGGGCTTCTTTAGGTCTAAAGTGAAATGTTAAAGACAAGTGTGACCAATCTCAAAGCAGTGCAGAAAACAATGAAATTAGGTACAAAAAAGGAATTAGTAACTAAATATGAATTACTAAAATGTAACGGAGTAAAAAGTACATCCCTTTCCTCGTAAGTATACTTGGGTATAAATATTACGGTTTGAAAATATTCAGGGCAGGAGAAATTCATCAATATTTTACTTAAGCATATGTATTTGAGTAAATCTAACTAGTTACTACTCACCTATGATGAACTTGGTAGCACAAAGAGCTCAGCCTGCACGGCAGCTTACAAAGTCCAGCTAAAACAAACACGCTTACCTAACCAACAACAATCCAGTGGAGCAATCTGACACATTAGAAACACTAAAAATGTAACGTGAACCAAAGGATCATTATGACTAGGCTATATGAAATAAAGGGAAAATAAGATAATTTTACATGAAGCAAAGGCTTTCCAGCCCTACTACTAAACACACTACATGATATTTTGCCAGACTAGCACACACTCCTCCATCGGCGTCTCGATTTGTTTCCACTTTCAGCTTATTAGAGCATTCAACATTTTAAACGTATAATTTCTGAAAACAAATGCTGGGTTTTATAGTGACTTGATCTAACGCTCTAGCCACAAGCTAACATGCTGGTCAGGATACAATGACACGATCAAAGATACTATCAAAAACTATCAATACAATTACTTTAATTCAACATTTCACACACTGTGCAGCCCTAAATCCAGTTAAACAGGACTAAGTATGCTCTCACGTAATTAATAAACATGCGGTTTGATAGTGTTCTTGAAATACTGACAATATCCACTATATGCTCAGAAAAGCGTATTGAGACGTAATTTATCACGATAACTATAAAATATCATATTGTCCAAGCCTATATAATACATCCCTATGCCTGATATATTATAAATTAAACAAAAAATGGTTTATAGACATTGTAATGGCAAGAACGAAAGCTTGAATGAAAGAAAGGACATACAGTGCCACTGATGTGAAGCTCTGCTTTTACGAAGCACCAAAAGATATTTGGATGCTTGTGAGGATTCTCCTGCCTGCTAAACATGAGTGAGTGAGTACCAAGCCTTAATCCTGCTTGTACTTACTGCAGCCTTAGATACAGTCAGTCATAACATACTGATTTCAGGACACCCCTGGCCTTGGTTTAGATCCTAATTAACCAATAGGTCTCATTTCGCTACTACTGGGAGGCACAAATCAATTACTGCACCAGTTACTCAGGGAGTTCCCCACGGCTCTCCTTTTGGTCCCCTGCTATTTATTATCCTTACTTTGCCCCTTGGAAACATTTGTTCCCAGGGCCCTAATTTTCTTTGCTATGCTGATCCGTAGAATCAATCGTTCAATCGTTCAATCACCATCCACGCTGTTGTCCTGTATTCAGGTGTTAACAGCATTGGATGAGATGGAGAAGTCTGCACTTCTCCATCTTCGCAGTATTGCTAGACCTTGCCCTATACTTACCTTTAAAGATCCTGAGATCCTGAGATCCTGGTGCATGCTTTCATCACATCTGACTACTGCATCTCTCTGTTCTATGGGTTACCTTCTAAAACGCTTTGTTCTCTTAGTACCCACTAAGAAATCTGCCCCCATCCTTCATCAGTTACACTGGCTTCCACTCTGTTGTTCTAGTCAGTCCTAGATTCAGGCTTTATTATGGGTGGCAGGTCTTTTAGTGTTGCTGCCCCCACCCTGTGGAACTCCTTACCTTCATCTATTCTTTCTTTTACCTCTCTTTCCATCTTCAAAGTTAAGCTATTAATTTTTCAGAATGCTTTCACTCCCTTTAATTCATCTTTCTTTACCTTAAATTGTAAAGCGACCTTGGGTATGTGAAAGGCACTATATAAGTCTAAATTATTATTATTGATCCAGGCCCATGCGGTGCTTTAAATACTACTAGAATTACAATAATAGTAGTTAGAACATAGTGGAGTTCAGCAGTTAGCTAAGACCGTTCTCCTGCTCACCACTGCATTCTCGGTACCAGTACCGAACAACCCATGGCATAGTGCGAGTCCATGACCCAGTGTTTGGGAAACTCTAATTTAGTGCATCATCAAGGCTCATTTTGGCTCAAGAGAGCAGGAGAGAGAAGGAGAGAGAGAGAAAGGGAGAGAGAGTAGGAGAGAGAGAGAGAATACATGCTGCTTACCTGCATGCCTTTCCTCTTGGCCTTGTGCTGTCGTATACTGGAGGCTGTGACTGAAACAGGCTGCAGCGCATGCACGCACACACACACACACACACACACACACACACACACACACACACACACACAGACACACACACACACAGTGAGTCTCCAATACATCCTTATAGATAACAAAGCAGCACAAATCAGTGCAGCAGATCTGCTCCTGTGCTAAGCAAGGTGACCATAACCAATTATCTCCCCCACAGAAGGACATCAATCACATACACACTGCGCAAGCCCACACAGCTACCACGATGGACATCAGAGAGGTGCTTAAGGAGGCTTAGAGCTGGATAGTGAGACAGAATGAAATACATGAATGACCATGATGCATGGGCAGATACTGAAGATGCAGTGAGAGTTTTAGTTAATGGAAAACATAACTAGCTGCATTTACAGGCAGCCTGAAAATCCGTTAATAGTCCGACTAACAGCTTAATTGGAATAGAATACGTCCATGAATACACTTCAATCGGGATAGACTAGTCTGATTGACGCCATTCGGAATACAATTTCTATCCAATTGAACGAGGTGGGTAAACCTGTAAATAATCCATTAAATAGAGGAATAATAGTCGTGTAAACGCCTGTATCTGATTACATTCCCAATCGGAAAGTTTGAGTACGTTCTGCGCATGTTCGTCGCAGGGTCAGGGTCCATTAGACTGTTGAGTAGCGTGAGCATATAAACACCTCAGTCTTGATCTATAATTGGAATGTATTCAATCGGATTGGGAAAAATCTTTGCATGTAAACACAGCTACTGTTACTACTTTCAATAGAGAGGGCAGCATCCTTGCCACAGGCTGTCCGCAGGACCCCTTATAAAAAGCTATCAGCTATAGCTATTAACTTTTAATGAGTAAATAGGTGGTTGTTTATGCTGCGTTTATATTACAGTAAAGCGTTTTTTGCTTCACCTCTGTTTGGCTGAGAGATAGGCGGAAGTCCTGAAGAAGGCAGAGAAGGCGAGTGTAGAGTGAAGTCGGCAAAGAGAGGTTGAAAATCTCTGTTATTTCTGCAACTGAATGTTTTGCCAGCCAGGAGCTGATCAGATTATTAAATTATGGTGCGGTGCATTTCATCATGTCGCAAACATAGTTAAACTAAATGCTGAAATCGGTGTTACGGAGATGGAGAAGTTAGCAGGAGATAACTAATCCCATTACAGTTGATGCCTCAGAAACACTGTTTTCTGTGACACTCCTGTTTAATAGTGCCACAAAATAACACAAAGGTCTTTCTTTAAAATCAGTTCAGTTCAAATACCGAGCTGCCTTTTGCAGCAACTCATCAGAGCCCTGTTTCACTCGCATCATCATAAACGGGGGCAGTGATCTGTGACTAGGACCTCGCAGAGGCAGAAGGATATGAAGGGGTAGTTAAAGTAGGTAATTTATAGAAGCGGTGGTGAGTATTACCCGAGGAGTGGAAGAAAGGCTCTGCACGACAAACTCCACTGGGCTGGAAGCTGCTTTGATGGCCTGCACTGCCTCCTCATGGCTGGCGTTTTGCAGGTCCACTCCTGACACCTGCAGAAGAGAGAGAAATCCAATTACATCAACAAACAAGGAAATGTTGTACCAAAATCTCTTATCGCAGAAACGGTTACTTTATAGGATAAGAGGAAAAAACATTCCTTCTCCTATATCCTAGAATTTTCTTGTATTTCATCTCTTTTCTTGAGGTCCATTTCTAATATTTGTGTGGTTTTGTGTGCTAAAAACTTACAATTCGTTTTTACACGACCATTTTCCAACCTCTCTTTATTCCTTAGAATTACAGAATTAAACAGGGTGATTCTGTTATCTTTTAGACTGATATAAGCAAAAGAGCCTTGTTCTGATTGGCTGTCCAGTAATGTGCCTCATTCAAAAAGCAGACTGAAACGTCTCCTTATAACTTCAGTGTGAATTTGGGGGAGTGGGGGCTGGGGTAAACTGCTGCTGGCTGAATGGGTAGATATGTGTAAATGAAGTTGTTCTCATGACATCAGAAAAACAGTGAATTCAAAATGGTCTGTTTTTGCAGCTTAGTTTCTATATATGGCCTACATGAACTAAGAGCAGTGGCATGTTAAACTCCTATATTAAAACAAATAGGGAAATTTGGTTTATCATGATATAGGCCCTATAATGTACAGTAATGTAACAAGATTTTATATTTTAGCCATAAAAGCTACCTCTTTTATTGGCTAATTCATTATGAAATGCTCACACCATGTAAAGCTGGCGATATTTTGATATGACCATGACAACATATTTTTGTGCCATCAATATGATAACTGGTCATTGTATTATATCTAGACCAGCGGTGGCAAACTCAACCCCTAAACAGGCCATATTAAAAAATCTCAGCTGTGTTTTCATTTGATTTTTACTCAACATTTTGCCATGACCCGAACGGGCCACTGTTTATTCAAAATAAATATAAAAATAAATTGTTTTAGGTAGTTTTTAAAAACTGCCTATTTGTTTGAAGTAGACATCTTTTCTTTTTGTGTAACCACTGGCCAATTAATGCTGGGGACTGTAGTGCATGTCAGGGTGAAACGGGCTACTAAGAATAGAAATTTAAAATCATTTCGCGGGCCGAACAAGACTGTGTCACGGGCCTAACTTGGCCTGCGGGCCTTGTGTTTGACAAATGGTATCTAGAATGTCTAACTGTAGTCCTCGAGGGCTTCAGTCCTGCACAGTGGTGATTTGCCTGCTTATATACAATAACTAAACCTGGTAACTACCTGCTGAGTTAAATTAGCTGTGTTTGAACAGGGAGATCACTAACCTGTGCAAAACTAAGGCCCTCCTAGAGGAGCTGGACTCCTCTATGTTGTACCAAGAACTGAGTCTCCAGGGACACAGACCAGCAGATGGTGTTGTGTACGTGTGTTTATGTGTGTGTGTGTTTATGCTTTCCCCACCTGTAAGATCTTGTCTCCAGTCTTGAACGCACGTGTGCGTCCTGCAGGACTGTCTGGCAGCACCTGTTTGATGAAGATGCCCTTCAACTCTTCTCCGTTCTTCAGGCGCTTTATAACTGTCCGGCCTCCGACGATACTGATCCCCAGAGACTCCCCCGGCTCCAGCCACACCTCCACCCTACACAGCACACACACATACACGTACACAATCAAACACAGTTCATATTACAGAGACAAATCCAACTGGCCTGCTTATGCTCTACATTCCTTCTCATTTGAGGAGCATGTTGCTGGGCTGGACACTGACATTTAGGGTGTGTTATTAAGCCAAATTATCATCATCATTATAATTATTATTATAATTATTATTATTATTATTATTATTATTATTAATTTAATTATTCAGAAATTAAGATGTAAACAAAAGTTGTCATTTGAAATCAGTTACTCTTAAGAAACTTACCCAGTCAGAATGTCAGACTGCCATTTAAAATCAGAATATGTTGCCTGGTTAAACAGTGGTGGTGATAGAAACCAGACAGTTAAGAGTTACCTCACAGAAAAGTATTACATGAAATGGTTACAAAAACGCAGAAGCCACACATTATTTTACATTAGTTTTACAATAAGGTTTTGGCCTAAAATGTATTTTTAATATGAACGCAGAGAGGGATTCATGCAGGGTGTTTTCAGGCAAAATAGCCTTTTTTTTTCTTTGGAATTACCACTTTTTACCATTATCAACATTAAATATGAAAACTCAGGAAACACTGGTCATTTTTGAGAATAAATAAAATGGCTCAATGTGCGTTATAGACACCATCACCCGTTGTTCCTATCATCATTACTGTAAAGAAACCCAATAATAAGCTTCAATAAGCTTCTCTGGAACACACTATTTCACATCAAACTACTCTGAATGACTTTGTTTACATCTCATTAATTGAGTTATGCATTAAAACAGTAGAATTCTCCCTTAATTACAATGATAAACTAAGCAGAAAATTCACCCCATTCAAGTGTTTTTATGTTGATAGTTAGCTAAGTTAACACTGCAGCCTACACCATCAGCTCAGGTAGCACAGCTGAAGTTAATCTAAAGGCATTTAGACAACATTCTCTCCAATATACTGACCATACTGCATAGACTAGACTACATGATGAAAAACTACACTCTGTCTATCCTAACAGCAAGACGTTTTGCACACAAACAAAACAAATTTAAAATGACAATTTTGCTATTTTGAAAAAAGCAGAGTAGCATGCTGCAGTTTCTCATTAGGCTGAATGAGAATTTCGTCAGTGTTCTGTAAAGGTCACCTGTATCCTGACAGCACCTACAAAAGTACACATTTCTGGGCGGAGCTTGAATAGGTCAAATAACCATAAGATATCAGGTCATAAAAGGACACCAAGCACCAGATGGCACCACTGATGGAGACACCTGCCTGCGTGGGGAACCCCAGTGACTAAAGATGGGCGTTTCCTCTCCCTCTCCATCCTCTCTCTCTGGCAGATCACTGAGAACAGACACACACAAACATATATGGACAAAAACATCAGCAATAAAGCCTGTAATTCAGTGCATCTGATGCCAATATTTGTGCCAGAAGCTTCCACAAAATTGCACCAAAATCCAAAAACATAGTTTAACAAGGCATAATGCTCTCCTACCTGTGCCCTTCTCTCATCTGCACCATAGCATTGCCTTGATTCCTCCTCTTCCTCCTGCCAGAGGAAGCCAGCTGTGCAGACCTGTGGAACAAAGGGTGGAGAAATAAGCCAACATCCTCACACAAACACATCTTAAATAAGAATAGTCAACATTAAAAAATTAAAAAATTAAAAGCACACTTCAAATGCTGACCAATGATCAGGTCAATCCTAGACACAAATGCATATTTAAATAAATGAAGAAAATCTGATGTCATGTGATGACTTTTCACTCTGAAAAATGGATTGTGGCTTAAAAATGTATATCTTGCATATATTCCACATCTGCACCTGTCAGACATATCCCTAAGCATCTACATTGTGTGTATACCCTGCAAATGTACTTTACATCCTGTATATAATGTTCAGTTGTGACCCCCCCTGTACTGGTGTCTTTGTATTTATTTATTTCACAGCTATTCTGATGACCAGTCTCGTGCCAGATATTTCTTAGCAGATGTGGCAAAATGAAGAAAATCAAGAAAAAAGCTGACTACTGGCACTAAAATTCAGAGGAAGATGCTTTGTGAGAAGCTAGGCCCTTTTGCTTTATACACCAAACCTAAGTACAAAACATGGGCATAATCTTAGATTCTGAGCTCTGTTTTATCCCACATAGAAACCCAGTCAATAAAGTAGCTTTTTAGCATTTGAGAAATGTTGTTAAAGTTCTTTTACTAGTTTTTAAAAGCTCTAAATGGCCTTAAAGCGCCTGCGTACATCACAGAACGTCTGTCTGTCTATGCTCCAGCGCAAGACCTTAGATCCGCAGATACTGACTTCTACATACACAATCCCCAAATACAGAAAACTTGGAGAGACGTTTTGTGTTATTCTGCTTCTAAACTGTGGAACTCCGTTCTATCTTTTAGTAAACAGTCAAGCTCAATAAAACACATTTTAAAAATGTTTTTCTCTAATTTAGCTTTTAATCAAAATGCAACCTCTCTTTTTGTATTTGTCTTGTTAATTTGATCTGTTATTGGTTTAAATTATTTAAATTTATACTATTAAATTTTTCCTGTATTGCTGTTAGCAATAGAAGAGAAACTTAATATTGATTTCTGTCAGTGGTTCGAGCTGGTGCATAAAGAGTGTGTATGGTAGAGCTGAGAGACTCATGGTGAGGTCAGGCTGTAATGCTACCTGTGGTCCAGCAGGTGGGGCTCTAATACAACACCAAACTGAAAAACCTTACAGTTAAAAGTTCTGAACAGTGAAAACAGACAATAGCACACTCATGTATATGTGTGCGCACACTCACACTTAAATCTAATCCTAATCACACTGTTCAGTGAGTGTAATGGTAAAGAGAGGGTTTGCTACATGCAGTTTGCTAAACACGACACTGTAATTACTATGTACGTACGTGGAGCCCATTATACCCCCTGCTATCTGTGTGTGTATTTGTCAACACAAACAAAATGCGCTGATGGGAGAGTGCGGACAAAAACTGTTGTTCTCACAAAAATGGGAAAGTTTTGATGGTATGGAAAGATACACAAAGAGAATGAAAGTCTATGTGTCACTCACTCTGTGTCTGTATCAGTGAGAGTGAGTTCTGAGCCTCCTGTTCTAGAGTCCGAGTCCGCCTCACTCTCCGGCGCCTCCACCCAGGACCTCACCGGCTGACCTGAAAATACAAACACACATTCACTGGTTTTTATACAGTGTCAGGACATGTGGTCACACATATGCCTATATCTTTATTGATGTTGTCAGAACATATATATCAAATATATATCAAAACCTTATCCTAATCTCCAAAATGGCAACTTTATCGGAGAAGGAAAAATACTCTTAACTTTCAATGAATGTTTGTGTAAATATGTTTTGTAACTAATTTAGACTATTTTATCATTTTGACATGATGTACATGGCAGCTGGTGCTTTCAAATTATGTAAAAAGACAAAAACAAAAAACAATAATGCACTATCCCATGCACATTATATACAGTGATATGCAAAGGTTTGGGCACCCCATTATAAGTTTTTTAAGCAGCTAAACGTAATAATACTTTGTCCCATATGTATTATACATCTGCAATTAATATGCATAATCTGTTCCATATTTTTTTTTATTTATATGATCATCAGATTGTTCAAAACCTAACCCTTAGGAACCCATAAAAATCAAATTTATATAGTTTTCCACTCACCCCAGAAGTAATTGATCAGCCAAGACACGTTTGGTCTCCAAATTTTGCACCTGTTGTCTACAAGTGCTGTCTGCAGTGTTTGGCTACACTGTGATGTTTTGTTCACTTTTATAGTTCACGCTAAGTTCGCACTGAGTCATACTGTGCTCTAAACCACACTGACAAGTCTGCATGGCCTTAAC
This sequence comes from Colossoma macropomum, assembly GCF_904425465.1. Classification (NCBI taxonomy): domain Eukaryota; kingdom Metazoa; phylum Chordata; class Actinopteri; order Characiformes; family Serrasalmidae; genus Colossoma; species Colossoma macropomum. Next base: position 7,371,564 of record NW_023494799.1, read on the forward strand.
GAAGACCTGGAGCGGGCTGACAGAAGTTTTGGGAATATATTTACATAAAAGAAAACAAACGTCTTGTCTGATCGATCCTCTACAAGAACAAACTTAAATGTGGCATTTTCTGCTCATTTTAGAGCACAACTTATAATTATTTGGGGAGTTAAACATATTTCAAAAACATAAGGCATAAAATATTAACTTTCGCACAGATTACATTGTGTTTTACAAAAAATAAACAGTAACTTTGTAGTAAAATGTGCACAAGTGTGTTAACGTCTTTCCACTTCTTTACCAGAAAATAAACAAAACATTTGACCAGGGTAGCTTTTGCGTACAACTCTATATACTTTTCTTCTTTCCCCAGGGATTTTTTGCTGTCTTCTCAGGAAATATCAGCAATCGTGCCAAACTGAGAACTATCCTTTTGGCGGTAATAGGTTAAACACTAAAAGAAAAACAGTAAGCATGCACTGGCACTACAAAAAAAGAAATTTATTCCAAACACACTAAATGGCTTATAAGAAGATTAATATTTCTCTGCCTTTCAGAGTTTTTCAAGCCTAGCATAATAAAAGTAAAACCACTGTGAAAGCTAGACTGGGTCAGCAATCCATTGGAAAATAATACAGAGGCCTAAGGCTATAGAATAAAAGAGCTGCTATGCACTAAACAGAAGTATTAGGCTGGGATATTTACTTTTGACAAAATAACCGCACTTTCTGCCAGACAGTGGATTTTTAGTAGAAGCAGGGTCGTCTCATAACACTGACAACGACAAAAACTGACACTGATTACAATGTAATATTTCCTTAAGTCCACCGCTGTGACTATGTGGGTTTACACATATTAACATGGATTGTTTTTCGGTTTCGCTGAGATGTGGTGGCACAATGCCAACGTAAATGTAGAAAAAAAAAAATCGGCGAATAGTCATTGTGTCACACCACTGAACGGTTCTGTGAACACAGTTAAGAATTTGTGTTGAGAAAACTACGGTTTGTAAACGTTGAACTGTGTGCATGTGGAAATGCTCAGCCCTACAGTGGAAAAAAGGCAAGCGTGTCTGTCACATTGGTCAGTTACACGGCTGACCAATTCAAATGGGTGGAGCAGTGGGTAGTGCTGTCGCCTCGCAGCAAGAAGGACCTGGGTTTGATTCCCCAGCCAGGTGATTAGGGTCCTTCGTGTGTGGAGTTCACATGTTCTCCCTGTGTCTGTGTGGGTTTCCTCCCACAGTCCAAAGACATGCAGTCAGGTGAATTGGACACGCTAAACTGCCCCTAGGTGTGAATGTGTGTGTGATTGCATGTCTGTGCATCTGCCCTATGATGGACCAGCGACCTGTCAGGGTGTTTCCTTCTTTCCGCCCCTTGACACCAGGCTCCAGCACCCTCCATGACCCAGAAGGATAAGCGGCTTAGAAGATGGATGGATGTTACCCATGTACAATTACTTTTTCAAAAGTAAAAATTATTTCGGTGTATATTAGTGTCTTTTCAGCACATTTCTGTGTCTAGACCAGGGGTTGGCAACATGCAGCTGCTTTACTGCTCTGTTGCGGCTCCACAGCAGAATTAGATACAAGAAGCTGGAGAATGAGAAGCTGACCTCAGGCTCATAAACAGTCGAACGTTGAGACATCATTCTATTACTATTCCACTTTTGAGGAAATGTTTGCCAGAGATGCGAGAAAAGCGACTACAGCTGAGCTAAAGCTTAAAGCAGAGCAAAGTAAGTCTGCATTTTTGTTTATATTTTTAGCCTTTACCATCACATTAGCACATACTGAGACATATTAACAGCCAGGATGGTAAAATGGACACAAAAGGTTGTGGCTCCCAAGGTAGTTTGATTTTTTATTGAAAGGACAAAATGGCTCTTCTTAACATTTGGGTTGCGACCCCTGGTCTACACAAAACTGCACCAATACAGAAATACTGCTATCATTCTGAGAGATGTCATTTTCATACCATCCCAGCTCTACTTGAATATATGAAGCTGACAGAGACACTCACTGATTGGACGCTGAGGGATCTTTGTGCTGGACTCCAGTTCTGTTCGAAAGTCCTCTTCATTCTGGACCAAGGCCTCCTCATCATTCTCCTACAAAAGACATACGAAGTAAGAGAAGACACAAAAATGTATTCGCACGTTACATGGAGCATGTCTTGTGAGCAAGTTAGAAGAACTAAATTTGGTTCCGCGAGCACCCCCAGCACTCCATAGATCTGTAAATTCAATTAGCAGCACAATTCAATGAATTTAATAAAGTACTGACTGGACAAACCAGGTGAGAACTACGAATAATACTAGGCTTGGAAATGCTTAAGCGAACACACTGACATACATAAAATCACTACTTATTGTATTAATGTTATCTGCATTTATTCTAATGTTAATATTTCATATTAATATCAATGTCTCAGGTGCCTCAAACTTTTGCACAGTACTGTATCTGCCTGGAAATTTCTGCTGCTCAACTCCACTCGCAAACTCTGCTGCACACAGCAGGTTCAATGAAACAAATCGCATGTTTGGCTTTTTCCCCTCTTAATCTATCTAACAGTTCTTTCCTACCGCAAGACAAGCCTCTGAAGACTCAGAATTCACACCAGACGTGACAGCGCAACTCAAGCGCAGGCAACTATCTGTCCAATACGCTGCTTTCAAATCATTTCCATTCTGTAAGCACTTCAGGGGCTGGTTACACCAGCTGTGTGTAAATTCAAACGTAGGCTAGTTGCAACATAAGTGTTTACTAAGTTCACATTTATGCATTGTTAAATCAAAACAAACTGCACCACACAAACCAGTTTTAACTTAAAAAGTTAGGCCTCCACCTAAGCAGGCGTGCGTGTTTGGGGAAAACCATCAGAAACAACCCAGAAAGCGCAAAAAGGACCAAAACATAACTTTTTTGGGTTAACTAAGTTAAAAACTAAATGCTCTGTGCTGTGATTTTATTTACAGCTCTAATCACTGTAACTCTGAGCTTGAAGCAAACACCCAGCTCCACTTGAGTGAGAAACACCTGCAGAAACATCTAAACTGAAGCTGCTGTTGCATCAGTCAGCCAGAAACCATCATTGAAAATTGGTTGTCGCAAGTAAGCATTAAAGAATAAACTGACAGTGGCTATAGATCATTTGTTATATTCAGTTTAACTTGTAAACATTGTTCTTTTATTTGCTGGATATTTTTTCCATGGAAAAAGTCGGCGCAGGTTAACTGACTGGTTCTGAACACGTTATTGTCATGTTAAAGCAACATACATATTAGACAACAATTAGTAGTTAAGACACTACTTTAGGATTTGTGGTGCAACCAAATTTAGTAATAAAAAAAGGTTGAAATTATCTAAGGACTTAGTAAAGACTTTACCCAGAAACTTAACCCTCGGGTCCACAACTTCATCCGTGCATCGACTTTGATGTTTCTATATATGTTTCTCTATCTTTGCACTAATACAGTGCAGAAGTGTGGTTTAAACATTTTCCGAATCTGTAGAGTCACCCTTTCCATTCCAGCTTATCACAAGATCGGACGTAACTCACGAGTTATGAGGCTGTGAGATACACGTCATCTGCCTCTCAATGTGTGTAATTGGTGGATTGTCTGTCTACAGACCAATCCCATTTCTTATCTTTATCCCTACCCCTTGTTTTCAGTGTCACCTTGCTACACTGAAACTGTGCAATATAAGGGGTAGTGGTTGAAATCTTCCTCTATGAAATGGGTCCCTTAAATAAGAAAAGGGCATTACTTCATTAACAGCTACTAGCGGTACTCTGTAGGCAACCCTGCCAGTCTGCAGTGACAGCAGAGGAGGGTAAAGTTCAGCTCCTCACTGCTGGGCTTTAGTCACATTTAGGGAATCATATGCTTTCAAATGCTTTTTGCCCCCTAATTCTATAGCGATATGAAGCTGAAGTCAGCTATTCGCCAGCTTCTTGTTCGAATTTTCCCGTTCCACCTTAAATGGAGCAGCAGTTACATTCTGGCATTTCAGGCGTCAGAACTGCTAGACTATTTAAGGTGGAACAGGAAGTTTAGCTAGCTAGCTACTAAAACATTAGCATACTACTACGATTTTTTATGTTAGTTATGAAAAAAAGTACCATAATACACTGAAATGACATTAAACTTAGAAAATACAATGGTTATCATAATTTTTTAACTGAGAAAATACTCAGATTTGTGGGTTTCTTTGGTCGCAGCCATCTTGCCAGTGTTTTTTTTTCCCTAACACTCTTTTTGGAGTGTACCTCTGAAAAACCTAAATTTGGAGGGCCATGTAGCCCCAACACTTTGCCCTACCCCTCTATCTCAACAAAAATCAGGACACCCTACCCCTAGATGTGAACACGCAAACACAGAGGGCTAAGGGCTAAGGGGTAGGGGCGAGGGGTTGAAATGGGATTGGGACTCAATTTTGTGTGAAACCGACCAACGCACACTCAGGAAATCACTAAGGACTGACCCATCACATCACATATCATTCATTCTTCGTTCAGCCGACATCAGAGACACACGTGAAATGGCGTGCAAGTTTACAGCTGCTTAAGTTGCTGCAGCAGTTTAGTAGCAACAAAGATAATGGAGCATTTTGATACGAAACATATGGGTATCATGTTATACGCAGCTGCCTTTGAAAGCGAATTTAAGAAGATGCAAGAAAATGCACTCAGAGGGTTAAGTATAAACCTTCGCAAAAAAGCAGTGCAACCCAGGCCAGGTGTGAATAACAGCTTATCTTCTTTCGCAATTAAATGGTTTTACAGCCATTTCTACAGATCTGTTTATTGTGACAAAATTACAGTCATGTTGTTTTCACCCCAAGTTTTCACCCCTGCTGTTGTCACGTAAAAAGCCTAGTTATCATCACCACAGTACAAACACCGTCAGTACAATGCAGTAGCTGCGCTGCAATTACTAGGGTAACAAGATCATCACACTGAAGTAGATTATGACCTTAATTATACTTCACAGTACTATGTGGAAAAAAGAGGCTCAACATGTAAAGAAAATAGATGAACATCTAAAGAATGCTTCAGGAACGCTGCTTTCAGTGTGAATTGGCCTTTAGGGACCACCTCTCTCTGTCAAAGCTAGCCAGTTCCGAGGCTTACAAAGGGTCTCACCTCCTCAGTCTGGGTAAAGATCTGGTAGGGGTTTGTCACAGCTGATTCTTCCACAGAAGGTGATTCCCTCCTAGTGTATGACAACGGACTCTCTCTGTCACTCTCTAAGCTGGGGTGCCTCTCCTCCTCTTCCTGTCCCTGGTCCTCATCTACAGTCATCTCTCTCTCTAGGCCTGGCAGGAGCTCTGTGGTGATTAGAGGAGAAGCATAGCGGGGCTTGTCGTCCAGAATCAGCTCAGGATCCTCATCAAGGTCTTCTGGAAGGACTGAGCCATCCCCAAAGCCCTGTTAAGATTCAAAATTCAGTATTTACTGCCAACCAACTCTGCAGTGTGTTCACGACAGTAAAACAACAAGAAAGATATAAGCACATGAACATACGCGCAAACACAAGTAAACGAGAGTCAATGCTACGAACTCTGGTCAGACCTGAAGAGAGATATGACAAGTTTCAAATACAATCAGATGCTTCAATACAGCAAATCAAGTAGCTGCTAGGACACAATTTACGCTTATGTTATTTGTACGTTGCCGCTGCCATATCAAAACCACATATCTTTTTTTTGATTTTTATTTTTCTACAATATTTGAACACAGCAGCTGCTCTTTGCACCCTGTGTAAACATTTTATTATGAATGGACTAACAGAAATGGTCTACAGTGACTTGTATGTAAATTAAATAGCATTAACATTCAATACATGATAGAAATATTCCTGCCTGATAATATTAAAATCCTTTTTTGTGTTAGGACAGCACCAAAACATTTTTTGCTGAGTGTATTTTTTATGTAGTTATACTGGAATTTATACTGACACCTACACCAAAATTGTTGAATAAAAGATTTTGATTCTGATGATAAGATAGGCTTTTTGTCAGTAATCTGCTCAACACATTTATATGCACTTCAGTAATCAGATAATGGAAAAGTCCCGGTCAACATGAATCAGGCAGTAATCAGATGTCTGTTCTGCAACCAGCCAATAAACTCACAGAAAAGGATGTTACGCAAACATAATGTAAAACTCAAACTTCATGCAGCAGGGTTTTTTTTTTTTTATCATCGCGAAACTTTATCTGAAAATATGAACACACATCATCTAGAACCACCTAGAATATTTAAATCCTTTCATTGAGAATGTAGTTGGTTTCAGCGTCACTCTAAAAGTGTTTTGCTGCATCTCACAGCAACCCTGCTTACTTACTTCCAGTACCTCTGTCTGTTTTGCACATGCTCAGACTGAGAAATCCGAAAGAAATCAGAGTAAGAGTTCACATGCACTGAGAAATCTGATTACGGAGCTAAAATCCAGCCTCTTTATCAGATTTCTTAATCGTATTTCTAGATTTTTCTCCGATCTAAAAAATTGGGGTATGCTGTTTACATGACCATTTGAATAAGTCAGATAACTGCAGAAATCCTATTACGATCGGATTATTGAGTACATGTAAACACATTCATTTTTGAGCAATTGTAGTTCTCAGCTTCATCTGCTAATTATCAGTGTGTAAGAGGCAATATTTCCGCTGACCCTGTTGTCAACAGGGATATTTCACATCGCTACAATTAATCATATTTTAGCCAATAAAAATGCAGAGCCTGTGGCCTGAGTGGCCACTTACTCCACATTACTTAGCATTTTTTTTTTGCATTACTTCACATTTTGTCCCTTTTTTTTCTCAAACTACAAGACCAGTTGAATGTTCACCTATTTACAGATATTCACCTTTAACAAAATTAATAAGCCATTAATAACAAAACTACTGGACCTGGACGATATGTAAAAAATAATCAGCACAATATTTTCTATTTATTTCAACAGTCATGGTCTGCTGTAGCTTAGACCTTTGCTATCTGTAGCTGGACGTGCCTTGTAAACATTAAACAATAAAATGAAAATCTTGACAATTCACATATGAGTAGCTCGACATCTTTTGGTTGTAAACTATATTCACCTCGCATATTGAAAAGTGACTGCAAATGTGTGCAGTAGTGAGCTTCTGTTGGTGTGGGTTCATGGCTGTTTCTTCTCTTTAAATGACACATTTCATGCTAGTAATTACATAAATAAACACATTTCTACAATTCTGGCCACAAATTACTCCTTTTGGCAACAAGATACACTGGTTTGGTGGCCAGTGCATTCTTTTTTTATATGTGTCTACCCCCTTGAACAATAGTATATATTGGCAGAGCCACACAATCGACATTACAGCTGCTGAAGTTTCGCTAAAGAAACTGGTTGAAATTATCTTACTGTTTGCTAAACTTCCATAAGGTGCTACAGCGCAAAGGCCTCTGTTAAAATGTTCAGAGATGCTTTATCTTACATTTGTAAGGTGGTTTTTAACAGTACGAGGCTTCTGGAAAAGAGAGCCCAGACTGTTACGATCTGTAAAACAGATGCAACAAGTCCCAGCTGCTAAAACAAAGTTAAGAAATAAACAAGCTGATCTCAGTCAACCTGTTGCTGAAGCACTATAGAGAAACTCTCACGTCCTTATGCTTCTGAAAAGACGCAGTGCCTCATTTTATGATCCTTACACACAAAAAAAAAAAAAGTCTGCACATTCCTTTCTGGGCTGCTTCTCTCTTTCCTTCTTTATTCCTCTCCATGTTCTCATCGCCTGGATCAGAAACATCTGACCAATGACGACAGAGAGATACAGAGTCAAAGAGAGAGAAAGATGTCCGTCTACTGCATATAAAGCAGTCGTTTCATCTCTGCAACAGGGTTCCGGCCTGTCCTCTTCTGTCCAACACACACACTCTTAAAGATAATAAGAGCTGAAAGTGCACTTTTCTCCATGCCGCTCCGATCCGCACACTCAGCACCTTTCACACCCCTCCCCTCATAGAGCCCAGAACCAATTTGCCATGAAAAATGTGCAGGGTCTAAAATCTTAATGGCGCAATTAGTCTCGTTTTGGCTAGATTTACGGCAGCACTTGACTCAGCCGCCTCAATTACATCTTTGCTAAAACTCAAGGATAATACGGCCGTGCATCTCAAAAGCTAAGAGGGAGAGGGCGGGGCTTCACCTCTAAAAGTTAACCTTCCTAAGGACTAGTTGCTTGGTCCACTCTCACTATCTCTCTGTCCATGTTCTTTCTGTTTTCTCCTCCTTTTCCTCCTCATGCACCCCTCCCTCTACTTCTATCCATCGCCCACCTTCAGTTTCAGGTATTAGCATTTGACTGCTGAAGTTCAAAGCAGCAGGTATGGAAACAAATGTGTTGTCATGTGATGTAAACGCCATTTATTTAATTAGAAGGAACTTTTAAGAAAGTTGTCACAACTGATTATATTAGTAATCAACCAATTTGCTATTAATTTAGATAATTAATGAAGTAATGAAAATTTTTACAAAAGGCCAAACAATAAACATGTATTCAAATGGAATTCCACCTTTTTTTTATCTTTATTTTTTTTTTTAAACAAATGGTCTGTTCTTACACATTGTAGCAAATTTATCATAAAGCATTTAGAAACCTTTTCATGTAATAGCTTTCTGTTATATAGCTTTAAGAGGCATTAAACTCTTAAGACGTAAGGTTCCTCTCAACAAGAGTGTGAACAATTCTGACTCTGTAAATTTCTCAAGAATGGAGCATTTCCATCTCAAACTACTCCAAATTGCTTTGTTTATATCTTAATGATTAAACTACGCAGAAATTTTGAAAAATTGGTGAAATCTCCCTTCAACTGGGCAATAGCACACAATGCATAACGCATAACCGGTCAAAAATTCTATTCTTCCAAGTACTATAAGTCAAAAAGATAAACTACAAAGGCTTAAAAAGACTTCATTTAAAATTGTATAAAACACTCAGAACACTTTGCATGTGTGTGTGTGTGTGTGTGTGTGTGTGCAGAGAGAGAGAGAGAGAGAGAGAGAGAGAGAGAGACTAGATGACAGTAATAGTTGATATCTGAAGTGCTCAGTGGTGTTGATACCTTTGGCACAGGTAGATCAGTATGGGTAGGGGACGGGGACTGCTCCTGCTCCTGCTCCTGCTCCTGCAGTTCTGCTGAAAGCTCCACACTGCTCCTCTCCTCTGCCTAGAGTCAAGGACACACACGAGGATCAGAGGGACTAGAAAATGTAACAACAGAAAGCTCAGCAACATAACTGTTTCGACCTGATCTCTATCTGCCTCTTCTGAAACATACAGTCAGTTATTACAGGTCATAATTTTCACTGTTTTTTTCTGCATTTGATAAAAGAAGAAAAAACCTGTTGACTCAAAACACACTTATAGTAGCAGCCAATGAGCAGGTGTTGAAGTCATCCTTGCTATAGAGAGTTCTCTGGGATGCAATGCCTTTACAGAGTGACACAAATGTTCCATTTCACTCTAATTCTTGTTCTGCATCAATTGTTCTGAATTGCATTACACTCCAAAGGCTGCACTAGGATTCATTACCAAGAGATTCACAGAGAGGCCAAAACACTGCACAAGAGCCAATGCACTGGCAGAGCTCTAGGTGGTGCTAGGGGTAATCTGGAGAAATGAATGTGTTGTACTTGTAGGATATGCCAAGGTGAGGTCCACCCAAACTGCCACAAAACAAATGAAGAAGCCACCACGTGTATCGTATTTTATATATGGTAACCACTTGCGCATATTTTATCTATGGTATCCTAATTTACACAATATTTTCACCCGTCTGTTGCCTCAATGTAAAACACCTACACATATCCATATGGTGGCACACACAAAAGAAGCAAAGCTTATTATATGTCACTAATTTAATTATCAATGGTAATTTGATTTCAAACTGTATGATGTGTGCTTTCAGTTTTGATAAAAATAAATATTCACACATCACTATAATTTAATAATCTGTTATCAGATAATAAAGAATCCTGCAGCATAAAATACTTCCTGTGTTTCAGCTTTATTTGTTCAGACAAGCTACTGATTACTATGTTTGTGTGTGTTTTGGCAAATATTTTAAAGAAAAGTTGAGCATTTGACTGCCTATATACACAAACAATCACTCAGCTTTGAAAATAAAGTATCAAAGACAATGATTGTGTGTTTTGGCAAATACTGTTACACCTATTTATATTTCCTGTAAATAAAAGTCTTATTATTATTTTTCCCACTGATTTGTTTGCTTTATTTTCCATCTCTTTATGGAGTAGCCAAATTCATCCAAACAAACTCAAGTCTATACTGCTAATAAAGACCCTACGGTCCATAGAATGGGTCTGAGGGTGATGATGGTGGTCCGTAAAAATGAAAGAAAACATAAATTGCACATTCGACTGCCTATAAACAATTCCTCTTTGACTAAAACCTCTGTAGTCTGTCTCTGTAGGGCATCAATCTTACCCCCAGAGGCTTCTTAAGGCCCAGGTAGACCTTGCCCGCTGGAGCAGCCTTGAGCACCTCCACAGCCTGGGTCAGAGTGCAGCTATCCAGGTTTGTGTTGTTCACAAACACCAGCTGGTCTCCAGGCAACAGGCCCCCATGACTTTCAGCCACCCCTCCGGCCACCAGCGAGCGGATAACTATCACAGAACGTGTAGTGTCCAGAGGGTCCTGCAGAGGGCAACACAGACCACAGCAAGCATGTTTAAACACACATACAAGACAGAAACACACACTTACACGCACCGAAGTCTCAAAAGCAACGTTGGCAAGTACTTACGGTGAACATGTTATACTTTTAATTTTACCCTGTAGACGGTTAGTGAGGAAAAAATGTGCTCACTTAGCTCATTTCAGTTAGTCTTTCCACAGATGAGAGTCACATAAAAAACTTCAAAACGTATTTTCTTAGTGTTTTTTACGCCATTTAAAAGTCAGCCGTCCTTTACATTGTGTTATTATTTCATGATGAATGGACCAATAGAAGTGGTTCTAAATTACCTGGATTAATTTGGATCTCCATTTTTGTTGTTTTTCAGTTTTTGACATAATTTGAAAATGCATGTTGCTCTTTACTTTGTGTGTAAATGTCATGATGAATGGACTAAAAGAAAAAATCCATAATTACTTGGAAAAAACTCTGGTTCCATTGACTTACATTAAAAGCAAAGTAGGTTTTTTCCTTCTCCTGTAAAGTTACCATTTTGGAGATATAAGGTTTTCTACCAACAACAGTGAAATATATGCCCGCCACCTTTAACGTGATTTTGAAATGTGAACAAGGTTATTCAGAGTGGTCTGACGTGAAATGGCTCATTGTAGTGAAACTTACAGACTAGATTTTATTTTTTTGAAGTGGTGGCAAAAGGAATCAGAGATCACAATGTCTACAATATAAACATATAATTTTATTTGCTATCTAGTGACCCTACACATCTTGCGATTTTTATATGTAATATTGACAAAAATTAGTATAAAAAAAATCTTTTCTATGGGTTCATATTCTTTCTCACAACATCCTGCTTGTATCTCAGTACCATGAAAAAAAAGGTTTTAGGCCAAAACCTTCTCAAAATTATCACAAAACAATGTCTCTGACATCAGGCAGTGTATTTATAACCATTTCATGTCATAACTTTCTGTGAGGGAGCTTTTAGAGGCATTAAACTCTTTAGAAGCCACGGAGGACAAATCTCAAAATATAAAATTTCACATCACAATGACTTTGTTTACATCTTAACCATTTAATTATACAGAAATTTAAAAAAAATTGGTGGAATTCCCCTTTAAAACCACCTGCATGAGCAGATACAGCAAAGGGCTTCAAGGAATGCAGAGCTGGTAGAAAGATTAAAGAGGGGTTGCCTTGCATTCCAGCTATAACTCTAAAGAACAGAGGAGCGCCACTGAGCTGAACGAACACAATGCAAACTCTCGCTCGGTGTCTCGTTGGGCCATGTGTCACAGCATCAATCATGTTTCCAGCAAGCTATGCCATAAAACTGCAATTCAGCTTCGATTTGATGTCTCTGACAATATATTTGATGACCCATATGGGCAGCTTTTATGTGACGAGCGACAATATAAAAGTGATTAACAAGTGGTTATTTAAGTATAAAAGCTAAAGCAGGCACAGTATCATTAGCGAGCACATCCATCTGACTGTGATGGAGAGAAATATTTACGATCATCATCATCCATTTTGAGGGAACAGGGACGGACAGTAGAAGAGACAAAACTCAATCTGTCCAGTTTATGCTTTCCAAACTCATATGTGCACCATGACAAAGTGAGAAGTGACAATTACTCAATTAAAAGTTGTCAAACTACACGTTTTGTTGATTTTCTAAGCAAAAAACACATCTTTTACATGGAAAAACTTAAATATAGAATTTTTCTGCAAATTTTAGTGCAGAATTTATACATATTTTATGGGGGTAAAAGACAAAATATAAAAGGTGCCATAATTTTTGCACAAGCCATTTCTTCAATATGTAAAATTTAGCAAATTTAACAGTAATTGTCCATTAAAATGTGTATTAAAGAGTGTTCTCAGTAAAGGATGTGTTAACTTATTTTCATTTCAAAATAAATAAAACATGCAATTTGCCCAGTAGAGCCCAGACTTTGCATACAGCTGCATATATATTTATGTATATATTAAAATTAAGCAAATCTGCATGATGATGATACTTAAAGTTTCCCCTACGGGTCTATCTTACACTAAGAAACCTGATGGACACATTTGCATTTTTAAATCTCAATAATCACTAAAATAATCAGTAGATTATTCAATAACTAATACATTGAACAGTGATGACTCTACACCCCCCAAGAAATACTACACTAAATGAAGTGGCTGTTAATGAGAATATTACAATACAACGTTGTTGCTGGAAGCTGCACTTCTGTCAGCAGAGAGTAATCACTTTTCCTCTGTATCTTTCTTTTCTCCACCAGAGAGCAGGAGAGGCCTTGAGCCGTGACCTGAACTCCGGACAGCTCAAATCACGCTCAGATTGGGTCAGACAGGTGGCTTTACCCTGCTAGACAGCAGGAGGGAGTTTGGAAGAGCCTGGATGACCGTCCAGAGCCATTACAGGCTTCTGATTACACAATGCAGCGCTGCAGAGTAAGCAGAGGAAAGCAATCTCAGAGAGAGGGGTGAACTGAGGCCTGCTGAGAAAGAACATAGACTCGGGGTGGGGGGGTGGTGGGGTGGTGGGGGGATGGGGGGGGCGGACTGAGAAAGTGAGAGAGAAGGAAGGGAAAGGCAAAGAAAGAAGAACAGAGCGAGAAAACTAAGAGGGAGAAAGCAAAAAGAGAAAGAGAGACAGAATAACACAAACCAACAGGAAAGAAACAGAGAGAGACACAGAGAGAGGGGAAAGAAAAGAGAGAGAATGCAAATAGGGACAGAAAGAGAGAAAGGACAAACAGAAAGAAAGAGATTGAAAAAGATCAGAGACAGAAAGCTATGACAGTGAAAGAAAAGAAAGAGAGAAAGACTGTGGATAACTGAAAAGAAGGGGGGAGAGAGAGAAGAGAGAGAAAGTGAGAAAGCAAGAAAGAGAGAGAATGAGAAAGCAAAGAGAGAAAAGAGTAGAGGGAAAGAGGGAGAGAGAGAGAGAGAGAGAGAGAGAGAGAGAGAGAGAGAGAGAGAGAGAGAAGGGGGGGTGCAGAAAGAGAAAAAAGGCGAAGAGTAGAAGTTGGAGAGGGGATTTGGAGTTCCACTCCAGCTGGCCCTTTCGGAGGACACTGGCTGCATTGTCCAGCCACCGAGCCGCAGCCAAACGCGCTCCTCTTTCCAAACCTGCTCTCATCCCACATGGCCGGTGATGTCAGCAGTGCAGCTGGAAAAAGCAAAGCAAAGCAAGGGGAGCGGAGCGGAGCGGGCCGGAGGGGCCGCACTGAGACTGGGTGGGGGGGCTACAGCTATAGGACAGAACAAACACCAGAGTAACACACCAGCAAACAGACAGAGAACTGTGTGCATCATGAGAGAGAGAGAGAGAGAGAGAGAGAGAGAGAGAGAGAGAGAGAGAGAGAGAGAGAGAGAGAGAGAGAGAATGAGAATATGAGGGTGATTGAGGAAAAGAGAAAAAATAAACAGTGAGAGACTGAAAGAAAGAAAGAAAGAAAGAAAGAAAGAAAGGCAAAGTGAAGGAAACAAAAAGAAAAACAGAACAGAGAAAGAAAGTGAGAGAAAGAGAGAGAACGAGAGAAAGAGAAAAACAGAACGAGAGAGAGAGCAAGAAAGAAAAAGAGCAAGAGAAAGAGAGAGAACAGAGAGTGAGAGAGAGAGAAAGAGAGATAGAGAGGAGAGAGAGAGAGAGAACATGTCCTGTTTCTTGCTTATGTTTCTGGCTGAGTGCAACTTTGATTTAAGAGCCTATATAATCCAGCGCTCATCAGGGGTGCAGCTGCCTTCCCTGCTCTGAGTGCAGGATCTTTAAGGACAGCGAACAACAATCTCAGCAGCGAAACTACTGTATGCACACTGATACTCGTCTTCAACCCACAGCTCTCTTTTCCTGCTTTCTCAAAAAAAAACAACCGAGCCTTCATGTCTCCTGCCTTTTAAAATCCATCAAGAATTACGGAGCTAAAAATAACCACTCAAACTTCAGCTAAACCCATAAAGCATTTCCCAAACACTGCCCTGCCCCTGGTGTTATGTATTCCTTTGGCCTACATACAGACGGAGCACCAGTCTGGGCCATGCTGGGCTGATGGATGGGGCTGTGCTGGCCACTAGACTGGCTCACTGGACTTGAATTGATTTATTTATTTATTTTAGGAGCGGCAGGAGAGGGGGTTTAGTTTAAGTAGGTGTGCCGCTGCTGTCTGCTTTAGCAGATAAACCCGTCCACTCTAAGCTGCGATCGCTCCCCGGGCCGGCACTGCATGTCGAAGGGTTAAAATTCTCCACCGTGGTTTCAGGTGGATAGTAAATCTACAGTCTGTGCTGGATTCATCTGCTCCACGCCTGCACAACGCTTCGCCTCCTCCTTAAATCTTGCTGAACCAAATTCCAGGAACTCTTTCTCGCACTTTTTCAACAACATAACCCCCCCCAGCTTCGTGCTCATCTCTGGAGGGAAACGGAGGTCCGGATGGGCCGCCGTTCTCACAACGTGCATGACCAATCCTCTAGCTGTGACCGAAACCAACGTGATTACGGGAAATGCCGAAATCCCTCTCAACCCTTCCCCTGCTTAAGAACTAAGCACACTGGCTGCATTATTCTCCTTATCATTACACAGGCCTTTAAGGGAAACTCAAACACGCTTGGTATTAGCTGTATCTGAAACATCCTTAGCAGGTACAGTACTGTGGATAAGTAAAATACCACACTTTAATGACTTAATTTGTAGTCAAAATTTCTAGTAGGTTAATAATTTTTTGGCATCTTGGGGAAAAAAGTAGGAAACATATTTAACAGTAAGTTTACACAGAAGCCCAAACAACTAAACATATTAGATTTTTTACGTATTTACCACGTCTACTGTTTGCTCTCGGAAATAAAGGTAGTAAACTGTCACTGGGGTGGTACCCTCAAGGGTATATCTCAGTACCCTGAGTCAGGGAACATAATTGTACTGTAATCCATTGAAATAAATAGGTTGTATTGACTCCACACACCCCGTCTCGTCTCCAGGCTTTTATTTTATTGTTCTGATTTAAAACATTAGATTATGTAAAGATACAAATGCATACTTTTCATTTATTTAAGGTGCAGACCTTAAAACCACTGCTGTACATTTGAGGTCACATTTACATTGTTTGTACCTTGATGAATGAAAAATGTACCTGCAGAGAACCTTTATTTCTAACAGTGCACACCTCCAAAATTCAGTCTTAAAAGTCCCAATCAAAAGAATGCCAGCAGCTTCTTTGTTTGATCTGCAATTTTTTTGGCTATTTTCTTTTCTCAGTAAGAGCTTCTTGACATATACACATCCTTTCAGACCCATAGTGCTGAGTCGTCTTCTCACAGTGGAAGGATGGACAGAAACACCTGCGGATGTTTTCAGATCTGAAGCAGCTTGATTTTCTCCTCTCTCTGAGAGATGAAACCTTTAAGTGCTGTTTATCTGATGGGGGCAGTTTTGGTGTCTACCAGGCCTTGCAGGAGGGAGTGAGGAGAAATACAGTTTCTCTTCTTTTATTTTTGGAAACTACCTTTTTTCCCCCACTTCTTTTCCTTTGACATTACCCTTCCTTATATAAGTGCATTATTTTTATATCTAATCTAATCAGGAATCAGAAATCAGAATCTAATCTAATCAAAATCTCCTGAAAATAAATAACTTGGCTGTTTTGACTGGAATTTAAATAAATGCAGGGTGGTCTTTACTTTTGCACAGTACTGTAAATCTCAATAGTTGCTTTCATATGTATCGTCTTATATGAACAATATTCAAATTCTAATTGTCAATTCTATGAAGTATATTTAAACATGGATAAGAGCATCTCAGGCTTAACTTGTACAGTTTCTTAAAGTTGCTTTTACAAACCTTATTCTTTTATTTATTTATTTATTTGCTTAAATTGTATCTTTTTGCATTGAAGGTTCACATTTGTGTTTGTAAGTGATCTATCATTGATGTCCACACCTGGGCCACTTTTGCCACTCTAAAATGTGGGGAGAGGGGGCATGGTAGTACACAAAAGTGTATATAAAAGAGTATATAAAAGAATATGTTTTTCTTTGTCTTTTTTTTTTTTTACCCAATTATCTCCCCAATTTAGACATCTCCAATTCCACCCGCCAGTTAGGACTCCCCCAATCACACAATACTATCAACAGTAGGAGGGTGAAGGCTAACACAGGCTTCCTCCAAGACCTGTGAAGCCAGCCACCAGATGCCTGTGCTGACTAGCATCGCGTTAAGTGGTGGGGGGAGAGTGAGGCCAATTGTGCTCTCTTGGACTGCCGGCTACGAATGGTTGTAGCATCACCAGGGATCGAACTCACAATCTCCTGAGGATGGGGCCAATGCTTAGACGGTTGCGTCACTCGGGAGCCCCGTTTTTTTTTTTTACCCAGTTTTCTCCCCAATTTAGTTGAGGCCAATTATACGCACTATCTAGGTCTCCCCCTAATACACAACGCTACCAAGAGGGCAGGGTGAAGGCTGGCACACGCTTTCTCCAAGACACGTGAAGCACCACCACATGTTTTCAAACTGCAGTGACATCACAGAAAAGTTCAACATGCTTGGAGGAGAACACTACCAATTCTGCTATGTGAGCTAATAGAAGCCCATGCTGGCTAGAATCGCACTGGGAAGGCCAATAACAATCTCTTGGACATTAGTGGGGAAATCATGATCCCCCAACGATAAGGCCAACGCTAAGACAGTTGTGCCACTCCGGAGCCTAATTTTTCATCTTCAATGAAAAGGAAAGAACATCTAATTACAAATACATACTAATCCCGCATGCACAAGTTAGCTGCTGCCAAGGCAGTGACTGAATGACGACTGTAACAAAGTGTGATGAAAGAGAAATTCTAATCTGACCATTCTCAATATGGTCGCACGGCCACAGAGCTTTTATCTGACCCAGGACAAAATACAAAAGTGGTTTTGAAAAGAAAAATGATTTTGTGTTCAAACCTCACTAAAAAACAGATTTGTGCCACTTATACTGCAATTTGAGCGTAGCCTCAGATCTTTCTGATGCCAATTATGACTAAACAGTATGCAGGACTAAATAACAGGATCCACTGGTGTTCCAGGCTGAAGGATAAAAGATGGTGTGTCTGTGTTTATCATATAGCTGGCAGCTGTGGTCAGTTTCATCTAAGCAGTGAAACACAGACAATGCAGATTTGACAACGGCCATAAATTCACCACTTCCTCAACCTTCAGCACCTCAGATCCACAGAGTCCAGATCCCAACATCAGAAAAACCTCCACTGTGGACAACCATGAGAACTCCATGCCTCAGTAATGGTGGAAAAGACCATGATGCACTCTCCATCTGGAAGCATCAGTGTTTTGGATGCATACTGCATTCAATCAAATATTTTAGTGTCATGGCAATAAAGTTTCCCTCTGTCAGTTTCTGATGCTGCGACGCCACTGGATAAATAAACAAAGAGTAAATAAATAATAAATCACAAGAGATGATTTATGCGCCACTCTTAAAACATTCGCGCTAAACAGCGTATTGATGTGCAGGTAAGGCTATTTTAACTGCCAAAATAAAGAGGAAAAATCTAAAATGCATGCTCTTTCGTTTCGACTTTCTTTTTCTTGGCAGGCAGGAACTGCTATGAATTATTTGTGCCACGAATACAGTGGAGGAAATATATTTGTATCCCAAGCGCGGACAGGGAGGCTGTATATTTAGGGAGAAGTGCTCTGCAGCGAACATGTCCTCTGTTCACACACTTTTCACAGAAATGTATTTGTTCTGATATAGAATAGCACTCGCAGCTATAACTATATTTAAGGAATCCATTTTCCGCTCCATCAAAAATTTCGAATATGATGAACTGGTTTATTTGTGAAAACTAGCAGAAACACCCTTTTCCCTTTTTCATTCATGTCAGACTGACAGCTCCCACTAACAGAATATTATAAGGCCTGGTTACAATCATCCTTTTAGTCCCCCTGTAGACCTACAAGAACCACCCACCACAGGAGAGCTCCTCAATCATTCTCTTTTACAGAGCCGCATTATAGCATGACTTCACGCCTGACCTCGCTGTTAGAGGAAAAAACACACTGTAATGAAGTTTAAACGTTTACGCAAATCCGATCCTACTTCAGGCGAATCCATCTTGACCCGACCCTTCAGATCAGGTGTTTAGCTCAAGGGGTCTTCATTAATCTCCATTAGCAGCACGGCACAGGCACACATCACCAAGGGAGTCCTTCACGTTCATACACATGTTGCTGAAACCATGGCATCATACCTCTCACTTTGAGATCCTAGTCCAAATTGAAACGAGTGATTTCATCGTCATCGCTTTCTGACACCCCTGCAGTTAGGGGTGTCATTTAGGAGAGAAAAATACCAAGTGTCCAGCCGTCAGGCTCGTGGTGGGCTTCCATCAATCTGGCTAGGGTTTCAAAGTTGGCCCCAGACTTTGTGGTAACTGCAGCTGATATGAGCAAACAGGTGAAAGAGAGAGAATGTTTGAGACTCGGGTGGGCAATGCAGCAAAAATATATCATGATATTACAGCTGTATGCAAAAGTTTGAAGACCCCCTCAAATTACATGTTTTGTTGATTTTCTGAATAAAAATAATTTAACATATCTTCTCCGCTTAAATATGGCATTTTTTCTACAACTTTTAGTGCACAGTTTCTATTCTATTTCTATTCAGTGTAACATGGTGGAAAAAAATGTGAAGTGTGCCATTTCTTTTGCACAGGTAAGCTTTTGTGTTGTATTGTGTTTCCATTGTGTTAAACTCAGCAAATAAACAGTATTTGTGTATTAAAATGTGCAGACGTGTGTTCTTTGTAGACTTTGAGTTCTAATTTTCACTTCAAAAATCAACAAAACATGAACCAGGTTTGCCTAAATTGTATATCTGTATATCATTTGTTTTTAAGGCTCTAAATGACCTGAAAGCACCTGAATACATCACAGAGTGTCTGTTTGTTTATGTTCCAGCACGAGTTCTTAGATCTGCAGATACTGACCTTCTACAAACACCTTCTGTAAAATACAGAAAACATGGAGAGACTCTCAGTTATTCTGCTTCTAAACTGCAGAACTCAATTCACCTTTTAATAGACAGTCAAGCTCAGTGCTCACTTTTGAGAAGCATCTAAAAACGTGTCTCTTTAACTTAGCATTTCATTAAAACTCAACGTCTCGTGGTGTTTATCTTTTAATTTGATCTTTGTCATTTTCTTATATGACTCTAAATTAATACTTATAATTTCTTGTATTACTGTTAAGCTTTATCACCTGTCTGTAAAGCACCTTGAGCTGCCACCAGCATGAAAAGTGCTAAATAAATAAATAAGTAAATAAATAAAAATTACCTTGAGAATAAAGTCATAATATTTCGAGAATAAAGTCAAAGAATTCGGACATTAAAGTGGGAAAGCCACAATCTTGCAGCCAAAGGGTTTGCAAAAGGAACCTCCTTGACTTCACCCATAAACAAATACTCTGTCTCTCCTGACACATCACATGTCGTATGTTTGAGTAAAGCACAGAAATGGTATTTCAAAGCGTCCACGATAATATTGTGCTAGTATACTTTATTACTGAATATCAGCATGAGTCTAGTTGGAACAGACACAATGTGCAAGTTAGTGATGCTCAGACCAAAGCAAATCAAAACGAGCAAAAAGAATCAGTCACTGCGAAATGATCTGAAGTACTGAAACAGGTTTCACACGTGACCTGACCACATGTGGGCTAATGGAATCAGGAATGTTTATGTATTCTGTGCACGTACATTGAACCGTTCTTTTAAAAGACAATGTAGGCTTCCGTCATCTAACAAAACCGTTCAAACAAAAAAACAATATTGTTGTTACAGTACGTTACTGTGGTATATATCAGCCAGAAAACAAGTGATTATTTATTGTGATATTATATGATATCATCAAATCGCCCACCTCAACTAGAAGCCATACAGAAGGTGCTGTAAAGCTGCAGGCATGTCTGTAGGTCCTGCTCTTGCCCACTCAGCCTTATCAGTTAAGGCTTTTTGCTGGAGACACTAAAGCAAAATCAATTTCCCCCTCAGAGCAGACCACAGAGCTCCACGCCTGCCTGCTGGCCACGGCAAACAAGAAAGAAACGAGGAGAGACAGAATGACTGAAAGAAAGAGAAGAAACAAAAGATTCCTATACAGGATCAATCCTGCTTTTCCACTACTTGCTGCATTTTCAGACAGCATCTAGCATCTATTATTAGCCCTACCTACTGTATAATGACATCTTGATACTTTTAACCCTAGAGACACATACTGTATATATGCATGCACACTAAAACACACCCTACATGAATTCCCATACGCTGCTCTGCCTGCCCTCAGGCCTGTGGGCAGAGTAGCGGAGACGGTGGTGGAGATAAGCAGGCAGACAGCAGTAGGTGAGAGGGGCTCAGCTGGTGCTGAGCAGACAGATAGTGAGTTCATGACTGAGGGCGGTTCACACAGGTCAATATGGCCTCCGTCAAAGCCCAAGACACACAGAGAGTCAAATCAACTGCAACGGAGACTCTCCTCACTTCTCTTTGATGGATCTCAGAACAAAACAATGTGGAAACTTATGAATGCTCACGGGCGTGCAGTCTTCACAACACACTCTCCTGAATTTATCTAATTTCCCAGAAGAAGATGCTGAAAAGGATCTGTTTTTGCCTTTTCCATTCTTATGAATATTATTACTTGCACAGATAACCACTAATACACTGTAATACTGGATATCTGAGTTAAGTGTAATAGTAATCAAGTAATATACCGATTAAGGCTGCACAATGAGTTGTATTTTACTGTTATCACGATACGAGTTCCCACAATAAACTCACCGTTGATAGCTATAGATGACATTAAACTGTATTATATGCATGTTGCTCCACAACTAGATTGGTGATAAGGTAGCATTAGAAACTCAACGTATGGCTTAAACCCCACCCACCTGCATGTAGAGCGAAAGACTTAACCATTCAGCTGAACAGCTAATGACAATCATACACATGCGCAGCTCAACAACGTCATTCTGAACTACTAACTTGCGCTTTAAAATGCTATAAAATGATTTATGATGTGTTGACAATTCTCACTTCCAGAGTCGTGTGTATGATGCAGAAACAGCTACTCTCACACAAACCTGCATCGCTGTAAGGATTTTTTTTAAGGAATTAATATGTGTGTGTGTGTATATATATATATATATATATATATATATATATATATATATATATATATATATACACACACACACACACACACACACATACATACACTTACACTTACATATTTAAGTTTGTTCCCTGTAGAGGATGCTTTGACTTCTTTCACTCAAACGTGTAATTAGACCAGGGGTGTTTAAAAATTTGCATAGAGCTCTAAAAAAAGGTGTTCAGGGAATGCTGATTGTTTTTCTAACAGCCTTACAGTGCAGAATAACATGCTTGCATGTCTGATAAGTAGTTATTAGTATTTCATCATTTTTATTTTGCTCAATGAATCATGCTTTTGTAGTTTTACATTTTTGCAATTTGCTCTAAAAGAGAGGTTAGATTTCTGTTTACACAGCAGAAAAAAACTTGCTGCAAATCCTGCCAGAAGCAAACTGTTTTAATCATAATTCATCTCTTCTCATATCGTAACTCTGCTTTATTAAACATCACATTATTGTCCTTATTGTGAAGCTCTAATATCATAAATTTTGAAAAGGCCAAAGAATAAAAAAGGCCAACTAATCACTGCAGATTTTCAATCTTATTTATATTTCCAATTTCAAATTAACATCTCACTATAGTGATGTTGAACACACATAAAAACTCCCCCTTCTTCTGTTCTTCTGTAGGCAAAGAAAGACAAACTCTGCTCATCCCTGAAACAAACCCTTAAACTGCGTTCTTTCCTCACAATACCAACGAAGAAAAGCCTTTCGAAAAACAATGAGACCTCAAGTCAGCAAAAACACACAGTCTTAATTCACACACACAGCGTATGGACTGTGTCTGCTGCTCCCTCAGCGTTGTTCCGTCTTTATTTCTCCATCCCTCATAGAGGTGAGGAGAAAGGCAGAGTTTAAGGGATCACTGCTCAGGTTACCGCTATTAAGCACCAATGTAATTCTGTCTGTGGAAACCACAGCACCATCACTCAGAGCGGCCCCTGACAGGGGAAGAAGCATGTCGCACCATTAAAATGTGATCTCCCTTCAATTTCGCCCATTTCGGGAGCTGCGCCATCACCCCCGTCGTCATTTATTATCTCCCTGATAAAGTTGCGAAAGCTTCAGCTTTAAACCAGCATCTCTTCATCTGACGTGATCGGCCCGGCCTGAAATCAATCGGAATTCCTTGTAGTAAACGCAGAACGTCTCAGAGGAGATGAGTTTATGCGAGCAGGCAGAGGGTTGAACTCTAAGAGGCCTCGTTACCTGATTACTGCTGATTTCACATCAGCCACTTATACGCCGTTACGTACACGCAGTGATTAGAGGCTAATGAAAGGAGGAGGAAAAGCAGCTTTTCATTGTAAGCGAGCAGAGCAAAGGGTTTGGATGTTTGGCACCGGGCCAGCACAACAGCGGCGGGCCTTGCCAGGAGCATATCGTGGCTTCCCTTTGTTCTGCGCCCAATGACTTATGACTTCAGCACAGGTTTCCTGTGATCAGACTTCAGGACAGTTAAGCAGTATTATAACTGAATCGCATCAGATCAGCATTTTTCACTCACTTACATACATATATATGTATATATATATATATATATATAATAAAAACAGTTCTTGTTCTACAATCTGATTGGCTGAGCCATGTTAAAAACAACTCAATATTCAAACACACATATGACCGCACATGTCAATTGGAAGTTGTTCAAAACCACTATTCACATAATATCTTAATGTTGCTGTGGCCAGATTCTACAAAGTGATGCTATCAAGCTAGAAGGTCGAAGTCTAGCATGTGCCTTCTCCCAAACATGTGAAGTGCCAGTGCATCTTTTTGAACTGCTGCTAATACAATGTCACTGGACAGCTCAACAGGCCCGGAGGAGAACGCTAACTGCCAGTACTATTTTGTGAGCTAGCCAGGGGTCGGCAACATGAGGCTCCAGAGCCGCATGCAACTCTTTTACTGCTCTGTTGCGGCTCCACAGCAGAACTAGATTTTTAAGTAAAATAAAATAATCCTGCTCTGCAATAAAATAAAGCTCTGCTGATCGTTCAAACACAGTTTTAACAATAAATGCTCTTAAATGCTGGAATTAATGTGTAACTGCTAATTCACCCTTTAACCCTGAAGATCAGCTCACTACTGCTGGTCACCATAGCAACGCAGATAACAATCTCGCCTAGCTAATAGCTAACAAGAGAGAGAGAGAGAGAGAGAGAGAGAGAAAGATTTAAGACGAACATTGATAATTTGGTGATGAATGGACTTTTATAAGCACTTCAGCTGGTTTCCTTATACATTTAATCTGCAGCGACGAACTGTCAAACACTAAAACGTCACGAGGCTGAAGACAGCTTCTTGTTTGTATTTTCTCGTTCCACCTTAAATGGTGCAGCAGTTACATTCTGGCACCTCGGGCATCATTTAATGGCGAATGCTGGCGAAAGCTGGCGAATGAGAAGCTGACTTCAGCCTTGTAAAAAGTTGAAAGTTGAGACATTTTACAAGAAACTATTATTATTCTACTTTTGCGAAAAAAAAATCCTGCTGGAGATGCGAGAAAAACAGCTATAGCTGAGCTAAAGCTTAAAGCAGAGCAAAGTAAGTCTGTGTTTTTATTTATATTTTTTAGCCTTTACTAGTACATTAGCACATACAGAGACATACTTACAGCCAAGATGGTAAAATGGGCATAAAATGTTGTGGCTCCTATAGTCATTTGATTTTAATTGAAAGGACAAAAGGGCTCTTCTTAACATTTGGGTTGGATTGGGTTTGGGAGGACCATCCTACCCACTCAGAGAGAGTAATGCCAACTACACTGTCTTGGACTTCCGGCCATGGATGGCTGTGACATCACTGAGGATCAAACTCAGGATCTCCCGACAGGGTCAGCGCTTAAATGGGAGCCCTGGACAAATCTCTAACCAATAAGCCCACTTGGCAACCATAGCCTACTGTTAACAACCTACACTGTATGATGGAAGAATTGTTTACTGTAATTATTTATTTTATACTGATGTACTTTATCATATTTTGTCACTTAGAGCCTTGCCACCCCCACAGCCTCACGTGGCCATCTTCTTAACTCTCACCTACAATCCATTCTGAGAATTGACGATGGCCCCTTTAACTCATTTAACACTGCCACCAGAGGGGTTACGGCATGTGCATGTGCAGGGCTTTCTATGCGCTACCATGTATTCTATCTGTATATAAAGAATGTCGGAGACTTCTATCAGTGCTGGATGTACTGTGATTTCTTCCCAAGCAAGCACAAAAGCTCATTCAGAGCACAGTTCAGATCGGTAAGCACTTGCTACTTTGTTCAATCAGAGTAACTACAAAACGTGACTGATACGTGACTTATATTTATATTCATGTGTTGGTTTGTTCTAAAATGTAGTTTTGATGAAAACTAAATAAAAATCTATGAATTTTGGCTTTGTTAGGTCACTTTTTTTACAAATAATAAATAAAACAACAGCAGCACAGAGAAATTACATATTTAATGGAGAATGTTACAATTAAACAGCAGAAACAGCCCCAATTTTGTGTTATTCATAGGAGACAGTACTTTGCACTTGTGTAGTGTTATGTTAATCAGTCTCAGTCAATATTTCTACATTTTTATATATATGTATGGTGTTTTCCAGGCAGACTTCACTCTTCACTCAGAGTGCACTGTTGCTGTGCATATCAGCTCTCTAGCTACCTAGACTTCAGACTGCAAGAAGACAGAGAATGAGAGATGCTGAGAAAGACAGACTGAGGTACACACCTGGTAATCCAGTATGCTGAAGCCGAGGCCTTGCTCTCCTTTCTCCAGCTCCAGCACCTGCACTTCTGTAGACCAGAGAGCCAGCTCTCCCTCTTCATCCTCCTCCTCTGCTTCTCCAGTCTCCTTTCTCTCCACTTCTCTTTCTGGAAAGCTTTGCTCCTGAACTTTTCTCTGCTCAGCTACCTCCTGCTGGAACACTTGTGCCTGATGGGACAGCAAAGTAAGAGGGTGAACTCCTGATTTAGTACAGTATAGGTGCTGTTTAGTTTTGAAAATAAGGAAAACTGCCACTCTGAAAATTAATAACATAAAATCCTCCTCTGGTCGACACCAGATATCAAAAAATAACAAAAAAGCAGTATGAATTGAGATTAAGGTTTTAACGTTAGTATAAAATATTCATATACAGAAAAGGGGTAAAACAGGAAGCAATGGCTATGATTAAATAATTGGAGTATGTGCAGCAGCAGCA
The DNA here is from genome assembly GCF_904425465.1 of Colossoma macropomum. Classification (NCBI taxonomy): domain Eukaryota; kingdom Metazoa; phylum Chordata; class Actinopteri; order Characiformes; family Serrasalmidae; genus Colossoma; species Colossoma macropomum. The sequence goes on from NW_023494799.1 coordinate 7,397,669, forward strand.
TCAGGAGGGTCAGTTCATACAGGTGAGTTTTGCACAGCGTTGTACAGTGGGAAGCTCCATGGTGGTCAAAGTGTCAGCTTTATTCAAGGGTATTTACAAAATATCTATATTGGATGAACCATGCAGGAATCAATTTCCACTGTTTCACAAATGAATGAATGAAAAATGAATTTTTCCTCAACATTTTTCCTTTTCTATCGGTCTGGTAAGAGTTAATCTTGCTTTTTTAGCAAATGACTGTGTGAATATTAGTTTAACCGTGTGTGAGTGTATGTGAGACTATCACCTGCTCCTGTAAGCTGGCTGAAGGGCTGCTGGAGCACCACTCTTCAGCATCTTCAGGCTGATACTCCGTCCCCTCTTCAGTGAGGCGTCTACAGCACACCAGGGTGAAGGGAGGGGGGACTTCACGCAGAAAAGCAACTGCCTCTCGCCTGGATTTTCCATACAACTGCACTCCATTCACCTGCACACAAACAGCCAAAGTATTACCGCTCCAAGCACAAGTAGGACATTGCTCCAATCCTTTTCAATAAGTCATTGCTGTAACTGGTTTTAGTTTTAAAAATTCTCCTGACCCTTTGAGATCACCATAAATCTTATGTATATAACCTCACTGTTGGGACAAAAACCTGCATCTCCACAATTCTAACTTTACAGAAGGAAAAACGTTCTTAACTTTCTACGCAAGTTAATAGCATTAGCAGCATTTTTTTTTCTACACACTTAAAAAGATGGTCCTTCAAGGGTTCTTTAGTAAAGGCAACTGTTCTATTTAGAACCAGGAGTTTTTTATAGAGCCATTTCATGCTTAAATATTTCTTTGCGTTCTTCAGATTGAAGGAAAACATGTTTTTTTTAAAATGGTTCTATATAGAACCAAAAAGGGTTCTGCTATTGTTACAATGTCAAGCTTGTGACAAAAGAAGATTCCTTCTGATGAAGGTTATTCAGATTGATGGAGAACATACAACACATTCTCCATCTATTAAGCATGCAAAGTGTTCTATATAAAACTCATGGTTCTAAAAGAACCATTGCCTTTACTAAATAACCCTTGAAGAACCACCTTTTGTATGTGTGTATGCACTTTGTGAAATGCAAATTGGTCCACTTATCATCAAATTTGACAAAAACAAACATTTTTAAATTCTGTAAAAACAAATAAATAAAAATATGTATTAAATTTAAATATATAAAGCATATATGCTTTCTTTTCTTATTCACTATACATGACAGGAAACAAATTGAGTACAACCCTAATTTACCAGTATATAAAACCCACATGTAAACCAGCTCACTTTGTACTGTCTCCCATTAAACAATAACATACCCATGTCATATTGCCAATATTCACCAATAAACCACCAAAATATTAACAAAACAAAAAAAATCTCTACTTAGATTATCTGTTTAAGCTACTGAAATGAGCCGAAATACCAGGCTGTAATTTTGTTGAGACATACTAGTCAAACCACATCCCTTTGCCAGAGCCCTTTACTGACGTTTAATATGGTGAGCAGGAAGTAGGACCGGCACTGTGCCATCTGCTCAGACCAAGGGATGCCATGGCTACTCTACACCTCCCCCCTGCTCACCCCAGCACCACTATACACCACTGGGCTCAAGTCTGTTCACAATGTCTCTTTAGAAAAATCTATTAAGAGTTCAAGCACTACAGTTGTACAGTTGGCATTTCAAACATGCATATAAATCAAAGAGTCCTTTGGACAAACTCAATGAGCCTGGAGTGACCTCATGCCCATGGGGTAATCTGTGCTGGAGCAAGATCAGACACCTCCCAGTTTGGAATGTAATTCATCTTATTTTCCCACTTCACTCAACTACGAAATAAATTGTTTTGTGAGATATTATAATACTTTCTAAAACATCCTATCATCATACCAAAATGTGTTTGATTAAAAAGGAGCTAGCCATGAGATTTCTGAGTATTTCTACCACGCCATGCCTTTTTGGACACCACGTCCACTATACTCTTCGCACCTCAAAAGAGCTGAGCAAAACAGCTGTCTTGTGACATAATTCTATTAGTAACTCATGCTTTAGCAGGAACATGCTTTCCAAAAAAGCTGTTGAGATTGTCTGAAAGGCAGTGCTGACGGTAATGCAGTACAAAGCAATGCTTTACGGTAATGTAGCTATTTTCCCCACACTGAAGTAGTGCGGGGTGCTCAATACGTCAATCACAGTCAACCAGTCTATCGCACAGTGCACGTTAGTAGATCGCACCTCATTCAAACAGGCCATCACATTTCAACACCTTCTTAGTGCTCTTGAGGCAGACAGGTCCACGTCATTCACGCAAAATGTGGCCATTATTTCTTTAATTTACTTCTTGGTACCGTAGCTACACCACAGCCGGCCTAAAGCACTGCTGTGAATGTGTCTCTCTAGAAATCTAGAAAGTCATTTATCGGTAGCCAGTTCAAGTAACGCCATTTTTCTTTTGTAACCTACACTGACTCTGTCAGAAGATGAGTGTGAGACGGAGCACAAAGAAACCGAAAACTCACCTCTTCCACGCAGAGCGAGAGGAGAACTAATTTTTTGTCAAACTCCAGATGCATCTGCTTCATTTGCCAAGTAGCCATCACACTTCCAAAGAAAGGGAACGTCGAGAGGCATTTTTGAACTATATACAGAAGCTATGACAACGAAGTCTCAGCTAAAAGTTAACTCAGGAAGAAAAAAGTGGTCCAGACTACACAAACCAGCTGACACCATTCAGTGCAAATCATCAGAATAAGGTTCGATTTTTCAGTCGTTTGCCCTGTAATACCAACCATCCATATACGCCATTTAAGTGCATTAAAAGGTTTTAGAGCGTTTAAACAAGGATGAGGCCAGCCTTTTTTTTCTTTTTTTTTTTAGGTAGATCACAATGTCCAAAACGACCTGTCCAAAAGTAGATCTCAAGCCACAAAAGTATGGGCACCCCTGAAGTAGTGTAAATCATTACAGTATAAATTCTTGTGCATTTCACGTTTCAGATACTAACTGAAGAATTACGTTACTTGCAGTACTCATATGTTTTGAACAGAGCAATATTAATGATACACAATCATTTAAAAATAAATTTCCACCATATATGCTATCCATGCCTGCCCTTGTATATAATTTGCACAAGCATGTGCTACCTGCATGGCTCACTGAGCAGCTTTGATTGTGAATATGACCAGCGCAGCACAGTGTGAAACAATCTATAGAGGCATCTAATCATATTAAAAGGAAACTGATGGAAAAAGATCGCTGTGCTGAGGAACAGAGAGCTCCAACCTCACCTAACTGATCAAACCTGAAGCTGATTTTTGAACTGTTTCTTATGGCTGAACAGTTTGACAAATTCATAATTTTATTCAGTATAACTGGCTGTGTCTAGTTCAAAGGCAAGTATACTGACAGATTTTTCAATCTATGTTACTGTGTCTAGAACAGAAATGACTACTGGGTTTTCTTTCGTACTTTAGAATTGGTACTTTGGCATTTTGTTTGTGTTTTAAAGAGAAACATAAAGCAAAGAAATGAGTAGTGAGACTTTTTCCAAGAAGTAATACATGCAGTAATACAATTACAGTTTGAATGAAGTAATTAGTAACTTCTAAAGGCTTCACTCTTTTAAATAAGGAAACTCATGTATGAGAGAAAATCCTTACTTAAGAACCCATTAACCGTAGGATGTAACGACACTTTATGGTTATAGGCCTCCCCCGGCCTCATCGACCTGTTGGATCAGTCACAACTCAGTGTTCCAAAACCTCATCATTTACAAATTAAGCACTGCCCATGCGTCCAGCACCCCATTCCGTCCTGCACCACAGCCACATAGCAGAACCTCCTGGGCCACGCTTTATCAGGGTCGCTGCCAACAGCAACAGGCTGAGGGCACAGCAGCCTACGGCCACAGGACCAGGTGGGGGTGGAAGGGCAGCAGAGGGGCCAGGAAGCAGAGGCGGTGGGGGAGGTTTAGAGCAGTGGACTGCAATGCAGATGGCCTCGGTCAGACTCAGGGGCCCTCCTGCTAAAACATCCATGCGCCAGCAGCGGCGGCAGCAGCACGCCTTCCTGGAGACCAGGGACTGGCAGGATGCAAAGGTCAGTCTTATTAGAGGAACAGAGAGGAGCCACACCAAAAGCTAGCCAAAAACCAATCTGAAGTCTGGCCAAGCTGTGGGACCACCTGACCATGATGCCAATAGGAGAGAGAGAACGGAGGTGTTAAAGTTTATAAGTGAGGATGCAGACTGGTGTGTTTGTTTTTAACACGTTTACCTCCAGAAGTTCGTCCTCTGGTCGAAGCAAGCCATGCTTGGCCACAGGGCCTTCAGGGGCCACTGTAGAGATGTAATGATGGCCGTCAAAGGAATCCAGCTCCACACCCAAACGCATGGTGTGTATTGGGAGAAGCTACAAGGAGGAAAATAAAGTTTAGAATCCTTAAGCAAATTCTGAGAGTAATGCATTTTTTGTACCATAAGGATGGATTCAAAAATATTGATGTTGTCAGAAGAAAACCTTGCATCTCCAAAATGATAACTTTACGGGAAAAGGAAAAAATATACCTTTTAATGTAAGTCAATGGAACCAGACTTCTTTCCAAGTCATTTTGGGCCATTTTATTGGTCCAATCTTCATTAAATTTACACACAATGTAAAGAGCAACAGGTATTTTCAATTTATGTCAAAAACTAAAAAAAAACGACAAAAATGGAGATACGAGGTTTTCTACCGACAGCATGCTTCTACAATACCTTTGAATATTTCTGCAGCTCAGCATCGTCTTCAATGACGGGGTCCAGCTCAACAACCTGAAAAAACAAAAAACAATTATTGGATGAAAAAAGGATATCCGGTTAAACGTGGAGGAAAAAATAAAGGCCAAAAAAATGTATTTAGGCTAAAATGAATGTGGAGCCATGGTTTACTTTTTTAGGGTGTTGCACACAAATGTAGTATCACTCAAAGAAATATGTTATAAAACATTTCAGAATTCAAAAATGCATCCTTAGCTATGTTAAGGCACCTGCATGTTGGAGTAGCAAAATATAGAAAGCTTACAAGCAAATATAAGCAAAACTTTCACCTTTTACAGTTATTAAAACAAAATTGGTGTTTCACTGAATTGTTGGTCTGTTTTCTCTCGTCTTCCCATGATAAAACACAACGAACAGCCAAACAGTAATTTCCATATTTGAATAGTAATAATACTTTCCTTTATAAGAGCTTTACAACACGTACTTTCCTTCAGCGATCATATGATAATCCTTACAAAAGGGTTACATAGACTCAGTGAACATCATATTTCTTCCAGTTGTTTCTGAATCAGCAAAGCTGGACCAGTTTTCCATGTAAACGGGAAAAACTAACGTGATACTATAATCTGTTAGGCATGCACAAACCAAAGGGAAAACTTTGCCAGCAAGATGTTTGGTTTCCACTGTCATAACAATTACAAAATATGAAAGAAAAAGCTCCATTACTCTTCTCTTCCATGTGATTTCTTTAAGATAAGTACTACTATCTAACATCTAGGTTTACACAACTCAATGAGCTCAGTGCTCTTACTTCGTAGGTATTAAAAGTACTTTCTCCAGTTTGCTTGCCAGTTAACATATTCTCTTACCATAACATCATACTGAGGGCCAAGCGCCTGCTCCCATTTGGTACGCAACTCCAGCTCCGTCAGTGGGACTCGCTCTCGCACTACAAAATAAAGAGAATGTTATAATAGCTAGGCTTAAAGTAAATTATGGTCATTTGGAAGCTTGCTGTCTGCAACAGAGAGAGCTGGGAAAACAAAAAACATATGACCTTAGTGTCAGGTGGCGTTGCAGTGCTGGGGGACAGACGTCATTTTGAGTGATGAGAATAATAAATGAGTCAGAAGGTAATGCCTGAGTGAGGGGTCAGATGTGGTAACACAGCAAAAGCATCAGACTTACAGTCGTATGCAAAAGTTTGAACACAATTCTGGTCAAATAACATTTTCAGTTAATCACAGAATGAATATATATATATATATATATGCGAACATGTTTAAAATTAAGCAAATAAACAGTAAGTGTGCTTTAAATGCACCGCATTGTGTCCTCTGTAAAGGACGTTTGAACTTCTTTTCACTTAGAATGTCAAATAATTTGACCAGGGGTGCTAATACTTTTGCATAGGACTCACTGTACAGAGATAAGTGAAAAACACACGAAGAGGGAGAAAGAAAGGACGTGAAGTGCACAGAGTGAACCGTAAATGAACTGGTGGAGAGAGGGTGGTATGAACACTGGAGACAAATGTAAAAGAGCTCCCACAGTAATTTAAGCCCCCCAGGACGACAAGCAACCCCCTTGGTTTACACGTGTAACTATTCCAGTCATCTCTCTGGAACGAGAGAGAGAGAGAGCGCGCGCATCATTCACACATACACAAAGGGCCTCAGCACACAGAACTGATTAAATTAGCATTTCTACACCCCCACTCACAACACCATTCATCATAAGTGTTTGACTACATTAATACAGCAATGCATCGCTTTCGGGTTTGGCACGTCAAACTAGCCAACATCTGCAGGCCAGGTGCAGCAGGGAGGAAAAGCTGGACACGAAAGGAGCGTTTCCTTACTGAGCAGGGAATACAGTGCTTATGCATCAGGGAGTGGAAAGCTTCTGGACCGATGGAATATGTTTCTCTACTAATTCACGACTTCTGAACTCAATAGCAGCCACAAAAGCCTGTAAACAACATGTCATCAATGCAACATTATAGTTCTGATGCTGTTGAGAATTGAAAGACTATTACATCGCAATTAGAGCTGTCAGGATTAATCAGTTGAACTTGATTCCTTCAGTCCCTAAAAAAAATTTAATAAAATGTACCTTCTCAAGTCTGCATGATGATGCATGTTGTAAATAATCCTAGGACTCCTCCCTCTTACAGTAAGAGACATTTTTGGTGACACTTTTGGCCCAATCCCATTTCACCCCTCGCCCCTACCACTTAGCCATTAGCCCTCTGTTTTGCGTGTTCACGTCTATCGTCGGGTGTCCCGATTTTTGTTGAGATAGAGGGGTAAGTGTTAGGGCTACATGGCCCTCCAGATGGATGTTTTTCAGAGGCTCACTCCAAACGGAGTGTTATGAGAAAAAAAGAAAAACCAGCAAGATGGCTGAGCGAGCGACCAAAGAAACCTACAAATATAAGTATTTTCTCTTTTTAAAAAAATACGATAATCACTGTATTGTCTTAGTTTAACGTCGTTTCAACGTATTATGGTCATTTTCTTCATAACAAGCCTAAAAAAACGCTAATAGCATGCTAATGTCTCGGTAGCTAGCTAGCTAACTTTCCCATTCCACCTTAAATAGTCCAGCAGTTCTGACGCCTGAAGCTAAGGTTAGGGTTAGGATTAGGGTGAGGGTTAGGTTTTCGGTAAGGTTGGGTAAGATTAGGTTTTGCGTGATGGAAGTAACAGATTAACAATTTATCTACTTAATGTAAGTAATGTATCAACAACATCTACAGGATATTTAGCTCAATGTATTCAGATGCTTCACTACTGCTACTTCACTGATATGGTGCTGCTGTGTTACTGATAATCTGTTAAGAGTTTATTAATCATCTACAAAGGACCACTCCAAATAAAGTGTTACCACATTTTTTGCCATAGTGTTTTTTAAACAATCCTGTTCATAAGTTGGAGACCACCCTTGATTTATTTCTTTTCCAGTCAAAACAGCCAGCAAGTTATTCATGTTTTAGTGTCAGGACAAAAAGCAGATGATTACACAGAAGCCTCACCAACTATGTATAATATAAATATTCTAGTGTTTAGTGTGTCCTCTATTTGTCTTGATTACATTCTTTTCCATTCGTCCATTCTTTTCAGGAGACTCACTTTCAGTTTTTAAAAGAAAACTGCAGGGATATTTTGTTCACACTTCCAAAGTTCAGTCTTAGAAGTTGGTTGCATTTTCTGCTTCTCACAATCCAAAAAATCCCAAACACATTCAGTGATGCTGAAGTCTGGACTCTGGGGTGGTCAGTCCATTGTTCTGGGAAGGGCTTCTTGACATCTACACATTCTTTCAGACCCATAGCACTGAGTCGTCTTCTCACAGTGGAAGGATGGACAGAGACACCTGTGGATGTTTTCAGATCTGAAGCAGCTTGATTTTCTCCTCTCTCTCAAAGATGAAAGCTTTAAGTCCTGTTTATCTGATGGGGGCAGTTTTGGTGTCTACCAGGTTTTGCACTGTTGTGCATTTTCTTTGTATCGTTTAATCAGTTTTTAAACTCCACTTCTAAAGTAAATGATCTTATATTTAATCTCCTCAGAAATCTCTCCTGAAAAATGAATAACTTGGCCATTTTGACTGGAAACTTAATAAAGCACTTCTATATAGTACTGTGTATTTCTTAAATTAAGTCTTTTTGAAGGTCTTCTAAATTACCTTTCCCGAATAGAGTGTTTAGGAATCTTTCAAAGGCTACTCAAGGTTTGTTATCATTCAGCTCAGTCCATTTTTATTGTCTGGCCTTTTCGAAAAAAACTCAGATTACTTGATTGATCATCAGAATAATCATTACATTACTCAAAATAATCTAATTATATAATCTACTACTATGATCGATAGCAGCAGCCCTAATCTCAATCAAATTAATCTATGGTGTTTACCACACTTCAAAAGTGATTGAAAAGCTCTTGCTATCAGGTTCTGGGCACATTAGTACAGAATAAGTCTTGGAGGAAATTGAGGCAAAACCCTGAGAAACTGGTTCAGAGTGGAAGGCGGCCAACATCCTAATCGGTTTTCATGGCAGGAACAAAGCCTGTTCAACATCTGTTTCCAGAGACCTTCAACTTCACGACACAGAGAACTGCTCACTTAATGGTGCTTCCAATGAAATCACCTTTAAACAAACAGAGAGGCAAATTCCAAAAAAAGAAAGAAGAAAAAACACTTCACGAAGCCTAGCGTCCAAGCTACTACTCGTAGAGAAAACCTTTAACACATATGTGGACTTCAAATCATGTCATTTAAAAGTGACATCACATTTGACACAACACAAAAAAAAGAGAGTGAAAAACACATTGTGAGTAAGATTAAAAGGGAGATTGTTTCAGTTTAAGCTATCGTTTTACAGGCACTACGGCGGCCCCTGTGGGGAAATAAGCCTCTGACAAGCAATCATTGTTATCCTGGGCTTGTACTGGCCCAGTGCAACAGAACACTTTATTTAGGAGTTTGGCAGGTACCAGGACTTGTCTGGATTAATTAGGCCGGTGTGTAACTCGAGCTGGTCCTGGGTCTTGAACAGGATCGCTCTTCCGCTCCCAGCCATACCATTTTCGTTTACATCCGCCGGCTAGAATGAATGAAACTGCCCAACTCGGGGAAGGAGTTTAGGGAGTTGGGGTGGGAGTAAAAAAGGGCATGAGGCAATCAGTAAGAGGAAGCCTCAAACGCTCCACCCACAGAAGTAGAATAGATATCTGATGTAAAATATGCTAAGACGGCCACAATTATTAGATTAGGTACAATACTGGCGTTCTTTGACAGGTAACATTTGGGTTATTAGGACTGGCAGGCCTTAAACAGTGTTATACCAAGATGCATGCGTTCATATTTATAATTAAAGCCCCCTTAAAGAGGATGTGACACTCTTATACGCAAAAACGCCAGCTTTGGTTGCTAGATTTAAAAGAAAAAGTTCTTCTCTTTATAATTCAAGGGTTTTCAGTTCACGTAAATGGCTAAACAGCTTGCAAATGAGAAATCCTCACTTGACTGTTTCACCCAGATCTGTTTTTGTTGTAGAACTATTTTGACAACTGCCAGCCAGGATGCCTGACAATCAAAAGTCTGGCTTGTTAGACTAGCCTGAAGATGACCTCTTGCCCAGAGGGAAGTGGACTGGGTTCATGAGTTTCTCCACAGGTGGTGGTCAGTATTGAAAGCAACAAACGTCAATAGATTCCTTCAGGGCTGCTGGAACCACGGCAGCAAACAGGCATTTGACCCACCACTTTTCAAAGTACTGGGGCGATGCCCCACTACTTTTTTAGTTCAGGACGCATGCAAATAGTGTACTTTATGTACAACATACTTTTTGTAAAAGTATTATTATTTGAAAATACTCGGGAGACTAAAAATCCATCAATATTTTTCAATTTGAAGTATATGTACTTGAGTAAATGTAACTAGTTACTACCCACCTCTGAATAAAGACCTGTCATTAGCATGACATGAAAGGCAATTTTAGTCAGTAGTATAATTGCATAAAATGCCACCCTTTTGAAACAATATTTTGCCCCATCACTTTTGGGGGTGTGACACCACCCCTGGATTCATTGTAGAGAGATGAGAGATGGAAGGGCAATAACAGGGAATATCATCCTAAGCAGGATTTAGATTTAATGTGGATAAGACTATGTCGTAAGTGTGTTTTATGGTAAAGGATAAGATCAAAGCCTTTATGTGGATGACTTCCCTGCAGCCGGCATATGAGAGAATATGTATGGGTTGGAAGACAACCAGAAAGGAAGAAGGACATAAACTTTTCTCTATTTTCCTTACAGCCGTGGTCTGTCATACTGGCCCTGATGTCACATCAAGAAGCTAGGACGTGTTGGTTTTGGTTCATTTGGTACAAAAATGTCCTGAATTTGAAGCAAAATCAGATAAATACAGAGCTAATATACAATGTCAATGGCAACAAAATGGTCCTGACTTTGAAAAGAACTTTTTATATAAAAAGCAGAGTTTTACTTATGGTCAGTAAAGTTAAGACTATTTTTAGGTTGAGGCTTATAAACTTATTACATGTAGGTAATTAAATATACATACATGGATTATTACACACACACACACACACACACACACACACACACACACACTACATATGCATGTTGTATGACCCCACGTCCTGACTGTAGTAAAAACAAACCTGTGTATGTGTGAGAGAGTGTGGGAGAGAAAAGCAGACTGTAAAGTATGAGCTCACCTCTTCCAGACGACTGCTGTTTGATCGCAGTCAGAGCCGGCTCCACTGGCTCCATCAGAGACGCCGTCTGAACGTCCGCCCGCACCTTGATCTCCGCAGACCTCCTCAGAGACACACGCGATGGCTCCCTCTGGACTACACACACATACACACACACACACACACACACTCATCACATTCACAATTTGCCTTGGTCTCTGGACTTAGGTCTGTTGCTAAGACACTGCATTTTCCGATCGAAAGAGGAGAACGTCAAGCTATTTGATTTGCAGGTTAGAAGAAAGAAAAACAACTTTTTTTTTGTAAAGAGCTCATTATGTAGTAAGAAATCTCATTCCAAGTCAGCTCACTGACCATCTGAGAAACTGCTATTTAGAATTACCAAAAAAAAAGTTATTTAATCAGTTTAATAAATATGATTTGTAACATAACATTAATATAGTATCATGGCAAAAAATGTCACATTTTATTTCAAATAATACCACCATTCACAGCCTCCTGAACTCAAAAGAGAAACAATTCTTGTTCATGTTAACATCAAATGTGAATGCAGCTTGTTCAAAGGTGTTTCTCCTCAACAGTTATACAGCCAGTCAGAGTGAGCTCAGCTCCTGTGTTAAAAGGCTATGCTAGACGGGAACCCCCTTCAGGTCCAGTCAGAGTCAAGCAGGCGTGAAGTGCCATGGTCCAGTAGTTTTACGGACCTTTGGGCTTACAAAGACGTAAAAACTAAGGCATCAAACCCAGCCAGCCAGGTGTGTTAGAGTTAGATTGCTTTCTACTATAGGATCTACAGATCATGTGTTTTATCGATAGGGCACAGTTGTGCTTCCCTAAAACCTATTGCACATAATCACCGATCAGCTTGTATCAACAAAGATGCTTACAAGATTTTTTCCACCTTAAAAATTTTAGAAAGTGCAGCACTACTCGAAGAATGAGTGATGTTTCATTAAAAGTTTTGCTTTCTTGCAAAAAAATACACCCAAACTTCAGACTGAATATAGACTATATGGACAAAAGTATTAGAATATACCTCTTCATCACTGTTTTCAGATGTTTCATTTGGTTCCATTGCCACTAGTGTATAAAATCAAACACCTAGCCATGTAGTCTGCCTTTACAAACATTTGTGAAAGAATGGGCCGTTCTAAAGAGCTCACTGAATTTGAGTGTGGTTCTGTAATAGGGTGCCACCGTTACAACAACTCAGTTTGCAAAATTTCTTCCCTCCTATATATTTCACAATCAACCATGAGTGGTATTGTTGAAATGTGGAAGTGTTTAGGAACCACAGCAACTCAGCCACGAAGTTCTAGAACACGTAAAGTTACAGAGCGGGTCACTGAGTGCTGAGGAGCACAGTGCATAAAAGTCACCAACACTCTGATTTAATAACTGCAGAGCTCCAAACCTTCTCTAGCATCAACATCAGCACAAAAACTGTGGCCGGGAGTTTCATGGCATGAGTTTCCATGGCTGGGCAGCTGCATGAAAGCCTTACAATCACCAAGCGTTGGATGGAGTGGTGTAAAGCACCTCCACTGGACTCTGGAGCAGTGGAAACGTATTCTGTGGAGTGACAAATCACGCTTCTCTATCATTCTGATGGACGAGTCTGGGTTTGGCAAACACCATGAGAATGTTACCTGCCTGACTGTGTGTGAGCTGTAAAGTTTAGTGGAGGAGGGATAATGCTATGGGGTTGTTTTTCAGGGGTTGGTCGAGGCTGCTTAGTTCCAGTGAAGGGAAATCTTAATGTTTCAGCAGACCAAGACATCCTGGACAATTGATTGCTTTCAGCTTTGTGGGAACAGTCTGGGGAAGAACCTTTTCTGTTCCAGCATGACTGAGCCCCAGTGCACAAAGCAAGGTCCATAAAGGCATGACTGGGTGAGTTTGGTGTGGAAGAACTTGACTGGCCCGCACAGAGCCCTGACCTCATCCCCACCCAACACATTTGGGATGAACTAGAACAGAGATTGCAAGCCAGGCCCTCTCGTCCAACATCAGTGTCTGACCTCACAAATGCACTTTTGGATAAATATGCGAAAATTCCCACAGACACTCTCCAAAATCGTGTAGAAAGTTTCCCAGAAGAGTAAAAACTGTTATAGCTGCAAAGGGGGACCAACTCCATATTAATGCCTATGGATTTAGAATGGGATAGTTCCCGTAGGTGTAATGTGTAGGTGTCCTAATATTTTTTCCATATAGTGTACAATGATTTGCCAGAATACTAGGACCACCACGAGCCAGATATTATTTGTGTGGTGGAGCAATCTCAGCACAGTGGCACTTACAATGTAGTGGCATCAGCAGAAAATTGTGGATATGATATTGAAGAGAAAACAAAGAATGAAAGTGATCAAATGTTATAACAAATTTACCCTGAAATAGCACTCACTCACACTGTGTGATGAGATGTTCTGCTTGTGGGGTAGTAGAGTGTTTGAGTAGTTTATGCTTATCTTGAGGACTACAGTTAGATGCTCATCTCCAGGGACTACAGTTGAAAATTAGCCTGGCTAAACTAACACACTTACAGAAATGTTTATTAATGTGCAATCTAAATAAAATAAAATAAGCGCTTCAATTTCAAAAGCACCTTTTAAAGCTTAGTAGCCAGCTGAATATCGGCTAATACTCAAAAAGCGGTGACAAACCATCTCAACAAGAAATCATCCCCGGGTCGTAAAACATCACTCCTCAGTGACGCCCTGTACTGCGCAGGGTGCTCACCTTTATCCAAAGACTTTTCAACAGATGATTTCTTTGGGGAAGTGATTTTGCGGAGCACAGTGAAGCGCACAGTCTGGCCCGTCTGCTTCATCACATCCAAGACCTCCTGGGTGGTAAAACCCTGAAGGTTCACTCCATTCAGCTGCTCAGAGAGAAGAAAGAGAGAGAGAATGTATGTGCAGAAGTGAGTGCAACTGTGGGACTACCACAAACAAAGAGACAAAAGGTTTCATGTATTAAGGTAAGTAGTTTTGTGATGCTGTGGCACGAATGACTGGCACAAATTAGCCCATTCACACAACATGATCCACCATTTCAGCTGCCCTGTTCTCTGCTCACCCCGTTCTTATTAAACCGCAAAAAAATAAATATGAGGAGAACGAGATGTGTTGCGCGGCTGGTGTCCTGCTCTGCGTGTGTATGTGTCTGCGAGTGCTCGTTCACATGCAGGGTTAATGAAGGTAGAGCCCATTAAAGAGTCATTAGCAGCTCACCGCTATTATTCTGTCATGGACCATGATATTCCCACTCTGCTCCGCAGCACTGCCTGGGACCACACTCTTCACGAAAATTCCCGTACCGTCTGCAAAAGGTGACAGAGAGAGAAAACTTGGAGAATTCTGCTTAGTCCCAAGTGACATATCACCAGAGTCTTACTTAGGAAGGCACTGATTTGGGAACTTTGGGCTGGTGATATACTTTTCATTTACACATTTACTGAGGCATATACAGAAACCTTTATAAGATTTAATAAATGAAACTACATCTATCTAGATCAGTAAGGAATATAACATTTATTTCAGTGGGGTAGTACAAATTCAGTACAAATTCAACAACATAAGCAAAGGAAAAAAATCTAAAATTTTAATACAGTAGCTCAGCTGCGCCTAAATATTCTGGTCTTTTGTAGTACGATAACTACATCAAATATGAGTTTGAAGTAAAGGTCAAATCTAAACATCTGTGCAACTCAAACATTTTTCCAAAGCAATTATCTGCTGATACTGATAAGATTTTGGTATTAATATGCAGTCCCCAGTTCTGACAAAACCTGGTAAAATCTTTTTTCCCATTCTTCCGTTTTTTTACACCATTAGAAAATGTCAGTAACTGCCTCTAACATTGCGTCAGCACTTTATGATTAATGGACCAATAGAAACAGTCCAAGATTACTTCGAATAAAACCAAATCCTCTGAATAAAAAGTTAAGCTACTACTAAGTTACTACTTTAAAGTTTCTATATAGGAATTATGAGGTTTTATTATGACAGTCATTACAGTCCTAGTCATATGCAAAAATTTGATGCACTGGCACATGCATTGGTTTGTTGATTATCTTGATTATCTAAGTAAAAATAAGTTTGCACATCCTCTACAGAGAACACACTTCTGCACATTTTAATGCACAATTACTGTTTGAATTTAACAAAACTAAAACTTAAAATGTGTTCTGTGCCAATGTTATGGCATATTCCCATATACACACACACACACACACACACACACACACACACACACACATATATATATATATATACACATATACACACACACACACACTCAGCATATTAAATAAATAAATACACAGAAATTGTACACTAAAAGTTGCAGAAAAATGTAATTTAAGTGTGTTCTCTAAAGGGGAAGTATTAACTTATTTTCAATTAGAAACTCAACAAAACATGTAATTAGACCAGGGGTGTTGAAATTTTTGAATATGACTATATGGTTTGTATTACGATTAAATGTTGGGTAAATTTTTCTTTACCTTCGCTGGTTGGTGTGTTGCGGCCAGCGATAGAAATGCCCAAACTCTGGCCTTCCTTCTTCTTTAAAGACACTTCGTGAATCTCGTAGCCTTCCAGGTTGGGCTGAATCAAGAAAAAAAACGAATAAAACAAAACACAACAATCCACTCAAACAGCTGATTACATGCTTGACATAATGGGGTGCAAATGTGCCTGCATGATGTGCATGAGCCTTTAATCAAACAGCAGGGAGAGACTATTCATTACCTCAGATAAACCAGTCCAAAACTTTTTAGCAGCACATATACAGACTTTACCTTCTGTTGTATGTAAAAGTTTGAACACTACAGGTCAAATTATGTTTAGTTCATTTTCATGTTCACAGGTTTTGTTCATCTACAGGGAGCAAGTTTAAATATGGCATTTTCTGCAGATTTCAGTGCACAATTTCTATTTAATTAATATATTAGAAAAAATGCTAAATGTGTGTAACATTCCACACTGTTTAGTTATTTTTATTTGTTTGTTAAAAGTCAGTAAATAAACAGCAATTGTGCATTAAACTGTGCAAACGTATGTTCTCTGTAGAGGATGTGTTAAATTATTTACACTCAGAAAATCAACAAAACGTCATTTGACTAGGGGTGCCGAAACTTTTGCATAGAATTGTATTGGTTAAACCTATTTACAACATATAGAGTATATAGTCAGATCCATTATTATTGGCACCCTTGGTAAAAATGAGAAAAAAGTGTGTGGTTAATTATCTCAGTTTCACACTGAAAATTAGAGAAATCTAACTTTTATTTGAAATAAATTTACACTACAAAAACATTAAATACATTTTTTAAGCCAAATGTGTCAGAATTATTGGCGCTCCCTGCATTTAGTACTTTGTGTAAGCTCCTTTTGGCAACATACCAGCAACAAATCTTCTCTAATGCCCATTTAGACTGTTACAACCATAATTGAGAGGTTTAAAACAACCAGAGTTTTAGTGAACTAGCCTAGAAGAGGCAAGGGTATTTTGCCCCCACGTAGCATGAGGAGAATGGTTAGAGAGGCAAACATTTCTCATAACCTTCATAACCTTCTTTTTGCCCAATCTGTAACCAAGGGTACCAATAATGGCTGTACTCATGAATGAATCATTCACTCATTTAGCCACAGTGCTTCACTGCAACTCTAGAATTTATTAATCTGATCTTAGCGGATGGCTACTGCTGCTCTGCCCTGAGGGCACACACACAACTCAGCCTCTGCAGCTGGTTAAAGCATCAAATACCCTGATATTCAAAGGTTTGGAATCATTTTTTCAATAATATAAAGAAATGGATACAAAATGATTCCAATATGCTAGGCCTGTCCAACGTTACAGGTTTAGAACAATATTTAGGTAAAATCTGTAAAAAATACATTTTAGTTGTGTTCGGTATGATGAACAGGGCTGTAGAAGATTAAAATGACTGAAAAAGCTTTATAATGTCAAGAATGAAGTAATAATACAGTTAACACCCAGACTGCCTCATATTACAAATGTAGTGATCAAATCTTGAAGCAGATCAGTAGACAAAAATAGAAAACTGCAGTGTCTGATCATTTCATATTTTCTTTCTGGCTCCCAAATACTCAAAATATTGAATAAAACATCTAAAAACTTGTCTAGTTTATAATATTTAAATCAATGTTCTGTCTTTTTATTGTAGACAAAATAACAAAAAAATGATTGATATTGCAAGTGATTCCAAATGTTTCAACACTAGTGTGCATGACTCAAACTGTGACGTAAGGGCCCCTACTGTTCTGCTGGTTCTGCGGGCTGGTATGGGTGGTGGCAGTGAGGTGACTGGTGCGGTGGCTGGTGCAGGTGGGGGAGGTAGAGGAGGCTGTGTTTCACCCAGAGGGTCCCTAGCAATCAGCATGCGCACTCGAGTCCCGCAGGCCTGCAACACCTGCACCACCTGCTCACTGGTCAACCCTCGCGTGGGCGTGTCCCCAATCCGCAGGATGTGGTCACCTGTCCTCAGTCGTCCATCCTGTGAAGGGAAACAAAACACAAAGAAAGCAGATAAATAAATATATTATTGTGATACATAATCTATACCGGCACTGGTGTCACACAACCCGGATTTTCAGTTTTAGTGGTATTCATAGACAACAAAAACTTAACTGCGATGTGTGTCACTTACTGGCTGCCTCAGACTGTTTTAAAAGAACTGTCGAAAATGCACAAAAACTAAGTGAGCAAGTAAATGTACTGCTTTCTGTAAAGATGTTTAGAACACCATGCAAGGTTCCCCGTGCTGTAATTTTAAGAGAAGCAGAATAGAACAAAAGAATCCAATCAAAAAAGCTACATAAGGTTTGGAAGGCAGTCTTTTAGTACAAAATGGTGGTAAATATGAGTTCCATTAATGGAAACTTGAGTAGCAGCTCGTACGCTGATATATCTGGAAAATATTGTGATGTTGAATTTCACCAATGATGTCCAGCACTAAATCAGATTTAATAAATGAATGAGCGAGTGGGGGGAACAAGTAAAAGAGCAGTACTGATGAACCTTTCACAATTCGGGGAGGTACTCAGAGGATCAAATCAGACTAGTTAACTACACCACATGCTAAAGAAGAAGACTGCTATAAGCAGCTGAAGGAAAATGGGTTCCATATAGCACCAAAAGGGTTCTTCTAACGTTACGATGTCAAGCTTCTTACAATAGAATAACCCTTTTGGTGCTATATAGAACCCTTTACAAAAAGGTTCTATAAAGAACCATGTACAGCACATTCTCCATCAATCTGAGGAATCATTTCATGGTGCAAAGAGGTCTTTTTTCTTTCAAAGCGTTCTTTGAGTGGTCATGGTTTTTATTTTCTTTAATAAAGAACCCTTGAAGAACCTTCTTTTTTAAATGTGTAGTCTAAAGAGACCTGAGGCTTTACTTAAAAGAAAAGAAAAAAGACAGATATTTGACTGAAAGTGCACTGCGCAGTCTTTAAAAACATATAAATTCAAAAGTAAAGTATATTTTAAGCGAGAACCATAAAAAAACTACTTTCCAAGACAGTCAACAGCTAAATTTCAAATTTACAGCCTAATTTGGCTGCGGCACCATCAGGTGCCAGAGACAGCGCAATAACTTCCATAATTAAAGTGCTGCTCTCGCGAGGCCTTTCCTCGGCCCGGCTAAGTTGAGCGACGTATTCTTCACCTCAAGGGTTCAGGTAGGATAAACTACAAGAGGAAAAGGATGGACTGAAGAATCATTACACGCAGACAGGAGAGGAGAACGGGAGCCTTTGTGGAGAAAGAAGACATGAAAGGCGTTTTGATGCATCACCGTGCGAAGGCAAATCTCCGCGTCCCTGTCCCCGCCCGTGTGTGCAGGACAGCAGGGGCGCATTGAAGCCTGGTGCAGCCATTAAAGGCTGAAATGGGAAACGCCAGGGATAACAAAGCCCCAATTTTGACAGCTTTTTTGGAGCATAAGATCCAGTGATGTGTGAAATGCAAGCACTGTGCCTTTTGAACAAGAAGGGTTTTGTTGCCTGAGCTTTGGACGCTGGCAGGGAAAGAAGGGGGGTGTGTGTGGGGGGGCTAAACGAGACGGATGTGTGGAAAAGAAACAGGACAGTATTCTTTCTCCAATCCCTATCCTCTCTGTGTAATCCAATTCAAGAGGGTGAAGTGGACATCAACTGCTGCCATGTTCCCATGTTAAATTTGAGTGCACTGTGGAATAGCTCAGATCGGATCTAAATGGGATTGGTATAAAGTGAACATATGCTGTGTCAGGACTTTTCAATTCACAGCACAAAGCACTCAGAGACATCTTTGTAGCTGTGCTCTTTTACAAAAGAGAGCAGATCTTTTCAACATGATTGTTATTCAGCTGTCTTCTATTTTTCTAATTCAGTGGCTGATGCACAGTTCTACGGCATTTAAACCAGCCACCAACAGGTAAAGTTTGCTATATATCTAGAGAGATCACAGAGAAAACTGCATATCGCTGTTGTCGGAACAAAACCTTGTATCTCCAAAATGGTAACTTTACAGGAGAAGGAAAAAACACACTTTACTTTTAATGTAAGTCAATGGAACCAGATGTTTTTCCCCAAGTCATTCTGGGCCGTTTCTTTTGGCCTATTTTTTTATGAAATTTACATACAAATGTAAAGAGCAACAGGCACTTTCAAACTAAGTCAAAAACTGAAAAATGACAAAAATGGAGATACTGGGTTATATAATATGACTTTCATACAGTTTGCACTAAATATAAACAAACTGTTGAAAAATGAATATGAACTCAGGAAAGAACAATAAAAGAAATACTAACATAAACCAGAAGAATAAGCACAAACATATGAACATCTGTCAGACTGAATGTTGCAAAAGACATCGTAACGAGCAGATCTTGTAAGCTAATGAAATTGATGCCATAACAAAACTGATATCAACACTACTGTAATTGTTATTTTGAACAGTATGTAGGTTTAAAAGAAGTTAAAAAAAAAAAAAAGATAAAAAGTTAAATGCACTATGGCTGTTAAAAAAACAAAACAAAAAAAACATTTGCCTGTGACCAGTGTGATGACCAATGTCATCTTGCTCTGTTGTACCTGTATATTGCCAAACTGAAACTTTATACTGAAAAAAAAAATTCTCAACCAGGACAAATAAAGTTTTTATTACTACTACTTACTACTAAAAAGACTGCTTCAAGGCACATATGCCACGGAGGACCTAGGAGGTTAAAATGACTTATTTTAGACAAGAGAAGTCAGTTGACATCAGTTATAATCTGGTCTGAACCCTCAAACTAGTCTTTAAAATGTAGACCTCCTGAGTCAAGTTTTACTATATCAGCTTGCCCTGGATAAATAGGTTCATGGCTCCATCGTAACGAGCAGATCTTGTGAGCTAATGAAATTGATGCCATAACAAAACTGATATATCAACACTACTGTAATTGTGATTTAGATCGTGGGACAGTATGTAGGACGTGTAAACACAAACCTTATCGGCAACACTGTTTGGCACTAGAGTTCGCACCACCACTCCAGTGGCCTTCCCTCCCACAATACCAAAACCCAGGCCTGAACCATCGTTCATCAGCTCAATCTCCTCCATGTGTCCCCACTGCTCCTGTAAAACACACACAGACACACACACACACCACATGAATAATAAATATATTAACTATGCTCGTCTACAAATCAGCAATCATCTGAAATAATGTGAAATACCTCAGCAAATTTTTGCCCATTGCATCAGACTGTTCTTCTCACATTTAACCTTCAGAAGCCTCCAGTTATTATTAGCATTTTGTGATGTAATCAAATGATATTAAAGAAATAATAAATTATATTTACATTCAATTTATATTCTGTATTGACCGGACAGAGCCAGCAAAGGAAAAAAAAAAATAAAGAATATTTCTTTCTCCAATACAAGACGGTCACTAATTGTAGGAATGTGTCCTTACCACATTTGACTCAATAGGTCAGCCTACTGAGTCTGTTACTAACCACAAATATCTTGGGGTTATCCTGGACACAAAGCTCAAATAGGACCAACATATGGAATATATTAACAGAAAGAGGCAGCAAAGCTTATTTTGCTTAAAAAAAGCTGTTGTCCTTTAATGTAAATCAGACCATATGTAACGTGTTCATGGTGCTTTTACTGAGTGTCTTAAGGCCACCGTACACAGTGTACATCACACAGCACAGCGTCCAAAAATTTTAAACCTTTGTTTTATATGAAGACACGCACACAGGCCAACATTCAGCATTGATGTGCAATGGCACACGACAACTCTAAGCACTTTTCAATTCAGTATTTTGCCATTATTGCAGTAAATTAAACCCAGAACCAGACCAGAAAAAGCCATTGATCACGTGGCATGAAATGTACACTGAGAAAGTCTGTAAGATAAACAGACAAACGCTAATCGTCTGTCACCTCAGCTAACGTCACTAACCTAGTCTTTTTCAACTGTATATTTTACCTAGAAAACAGTGAATTTGTAAAGAGAGTCATCGGATACCAAATGGGGTAAATTCACAAAAGATGCTCCAAGTTTTATTCAAATCTATCCTGAGCCTGAGTTTCTTGAGTATCTTGAGTTTATCGGCACTCTCAATGTGACGCATTCTATGTGGTATAGCGGTGCTTTGTGCTGTATTGTATCTGCTTGGTGATGATCCGAAGCACTGATTTTTCTGTTTGTTGCTCTTTTTGTCGCTCTTTTTGTCGCTGGTGTCAGACCCCAGATTTTGATACCAACAAGGCAAAATTTTCTTTTTTCCTTTAAATTACTAAACAAAACTACCAAAGTATGCCTGAATGCAGTGCCCTCAAATGTTCTGACCAATGAGTTCAGATTGAATAGAAAGGCTTATCTCAATAAGTGTGTTTACATGCACTCAATAATCTGGATTTCTGCAGTTATCTGATTATTCAAATGGTCATGTAAACAGAATTCTCCGATTTCTTAGATCGGAGTAAAGTCTATCGGATTTCTTAATCCGATTTCTTAAGAGAGCTGGATTTTAGCTCAGTGATCAAATTTCTCGATGCATGTGAACTCTTGCTCTGATTTCTTTCGGATTTCTCAGGCTGTGCATGTGTGAAACAGATGGCAGTACTGGAAATAAGCAAGCAGCGCTACCGTGAGATGGCAGCAAAACAATTTTGGAGGGACACTGAAACCAACTACATGCTTGAGGAAAAGACGGAGTTAAGTTATCTTCCATCTTATAAATGATTTATGTTCCTATTGCCAGGCATACAGTTTGAGTTTTACATAATGTTTACATCACGACTTCTTCTGTGAGTTTATTAGCCAGTTGCAAAGCAAAAATCGGATTACTGTCTGACTCACATAGACCCGGAATTTTTTCTATTATCTTATTACTCAAGTGCATGCAAATGCATTGATCGGATTACAGTCAAAACCTGATTTTCTGCAGTTAAATGCACTATGGCTGTTAAAAAAAATAAAAATAAAACTATTTGCCTGTGACCAGTGAGATGACCAGTGTCATTTTGCTCTGTTGTACCTGTATATTGCCAAACTGAAGCTTTATAAAAAAAAAAAAATTCTCAATAAAGTTCTTATTACTATTACTTACTACTAAAAAGACTGCTTCAAGGCACATACGCCACAGAGGACCTAGGAGGTTAAAATGACTTATTTTAGACAAGAGAGGTCAGTTGACATCAGTTATAATCTGGTCTGAACCCTCAAACTAGTCTTTAAAATGTAGACCTCCTGAGTCAAGTTTTAATATATCAGCTTGCCCTGGATAAATAGGTTCATCAGACAAGAGTAACTGTTAAAGCATGACCTGGAACAATACATCACAGGAGAATCCTTACAAGCCAAAAAATCTAATGAACGCGTTAAATGTCAAAGGCATAAGTCACTGATCAACATCAGGGTCAGGAAACCCCACGAGTGTCTTTTCCGTGGCCGCTCTACCTCGCCGCTCCCACATCATCCGTGCTCCTAATCACCAGACTCTCCTTGGGCACTTATTAATGACCCGCAATCAGAACATTTCGTTTCTCTTATTACCAGGCCCTTATCTGATGGGTGACTTCCTCAGCAATTTTCCTGCTATCTAATGAAACCCTCCCTTTCGCCGCTTCATCGCTCCACTCTCGGAAGACAAAGCTTTACACTAGCGCTTATCCCCCTCGCGAAAGAAAAGAGCCATTTCCGAGATAAGAACTAAGAGAGCCCGAGCAACACCCATGCGTCTGCGCTGCCTGAAGTTTTAACTATCAGGGTAACTAGAGAGTTTCATGCTATTTTTATCAGCGTAGAAAAAAAGGCATTGGTCAGGCTTCCACTTAAAGCCAATAAGCAAAAGGATATAGACAATAGCTGTAATAACAGTACATCATAGAAGATGAGCGAACATCAAATACACCTGGCTCTAGAAACTGAGACACAAACTTAATTAAACATAAACTTATTCACTTTTGGGACGGGATTATGATACTTTCCTTGTTGGCAATTCAAATATACGACACATGGCTAAATATCTAATCCAAACAGCTGTGTTTTCCAAGGACACAGCATAAATAAACAGCTATACGTTAGTGACAGTTTTAATGAGAAATCTGCTGTGGAACAAGGGTCAAAATCCATGGGATTCTGGGAAAAGTACTCTTTCGGGGGGAGGAAAAAAAAAAAGAAGTTATTCCTCCTGGACAAGGCATCCCCGAGCAGTGCTGCGGCAGAGTCATGCCTGTTTTGAAATGTCCCTGTACACTATAATTAGGACTGGAGATATTTTAAAAGGCTTCGGAGCCCGAGTTCACGGGGAAAAGCACCAGGGCCCGGGAAGAGAGGCAAACATGCTGAAGTTAGCTTGCGTGCTACGCCTTTTAAGGCACAAGACCATGAAGGAGCGGATCCCCTGGAGCCTGGGCAATCTTACATAGATAAATATTTTTTCAGCTTTGTGAAATAAGGGAACAGCCTGAGACAGCAAGGGGATTTAGGGATTGTTTAAATATAGACATTACAAATAGGACATGCTGTGGTTTTGCAGAGTGATGTCTTCATCGCTAGGCTTATTAAAGCAAAGCTGTTAAAGGGGAATTCCAAAGAATTATCAACATTTCTGCATAATTTTAGCAAAATGTGTTAACTTGTAATAGAAGTTCATGTCACAAGGTTTTGTTTCCCCAAGCAATTTTGGCCACTTCTATCAGTCCGTTCATCATGACATATTAACATAAAGCAAAGAGTACCTGGACTTTTCCAATTATACACAAATGATGAAAAACGGACAAAAATGGACAAGGTTTTTTTTTGTGATGCTGTTTTTTTTCCTTTGCGTCATTCGTGCGCACAGAACTGTGGGTAACCGAAGGTCTGGAAGGATATATCGGTTGCATCCTTGAAATCACTACGAATGTAGGCTGCATTTCTAGGCTGTATCACTTTGGAACGGGCCTTCACGAATGGTCCTTCACTTCTATGAGGTAGTGGCCAAGAAATGCAGCCTACCTTGGCAGCCTAGACTTTGGAACACAGCTAATTCGTACTTACAAAAGAACCGAAAAGCTGGTGACTCAAAACACACTTACAACAAAAGCCAACACTTGCATCTGCCCACTGTCTTCTATCATAAGTGAATTTTGAGTGTACATGTTTTCTGCTCTTTTATTAAGTGAAGGGAAACATCAAAATTATTGTCCACAGTAACTGACCACATGCTATAGATGCAGCAGACAGACATTAAGCTGAAAAACACTACAGTGTTCCTTTAATGTACTCCCTGACTGCCAGCTGTAAAACAGACTGATATTTGTTTAAAAGCCGACTCTTATTTTCATCGAGAGCAATATTCGAAATTTTCTGGATACATTTTATAACTCAGCTGAAAGGCAAACATAAATGTTATGATACATTATGTGCGCTCCGACCGCTTCCTCTACTTTTTAGTTTCATCATACACACGCCGCGGGCCTCTTGTGTAAAGCCACATTTGTCACTAAATCAAATTTTCTCCCGATACAGCCTGCCAAGTAGGAATTTCAGCAGAATGATAAACAAGATCAGTGCCGGCTATTACTCTGTTACAGCCAATCATGACATTTGGTGACAGGTAGTTAAGCCAGGCAACAAGCAATCAAATAAAACCCAGACTTTTGCCTGGTGCGCCATTAAACTCGACCTCATGAGAAACATCACATGAATTAAACAAAGGCAAAGGCCTGGTTTTGATATGCAGGACGTGGCATCGATCCAAGGGTATTAAAACAATACGAGCCGTAAGGAAGCACATTAAAAAAGCACCGAAACACACAGAACCGAGCATGCTGAAATAAATCTAAATAGCATAATTTAGCTGCCTTTTAAAACCTCCCTTGCCTAGCCTTCCACGTGCACTCAGACCAAGACCTTCATTTGAGTGGTATTTAATTAAAGTGAACGAGGGGGAACGATTGTATTTATTGTTAGAGGCTTGAGTTAATCAGCTTCATCTCATGGCTGTTGATCTTTTCCAGGCTCATTTTCCCTCTCCAATAGTTTATTTCTCTCTCCTGGCTGAGAGGAGGAAAAGGATCATTCGGGCCATCACAACAGTCACGTCTGTTTCTCCTCCAGCTCACGTTGAGGAAGAAAATTGTGTGTGTTTTTCAGTCTTGTAGGTGGTGAGAACTTCATTTTCGAGGACTCCTCTAATTGTATACACAGTCTAGGGCTTACTCAATAAACCTAAAATCATGACCCCTTTTAACCCTACAGCTACGTGCAAAAGTTTGGGCACTCTTGTTAAAAGACTTATTGTGATGTATTGATATTTTGTTGATTTTTGAAGTAAAAGAAGTGAACACAACGTATTCTAAGAATAACAATTTTTCTGCAAATTTAAATGCACTGTAAAATAATATTTTTAATATTATATAATGTCATTTACTTTACATTTGGTTAACTTAAATAACAGAAAAACATAAAATAATCTGCAAATAAACTAATAACTGTTTGGGATCACTGTCTGATTGTAGAAGCCAGTCTTGTTTTAGCTTTAGTTTCTTGACTGACAGCGGATGTGTGTCCAGAATTTGCTGATATTTAGATTTGGTATTGACTTTTGTGATGAGGTTGCAAGTAAGGTTTCCTTCTGAGGACTACAAGCTTATTATGTTTGTACAACTAACACTGCACAGTAAAACAAAACAGCACCACTCTTGTGTCAGCTAAACGCTCCGTCAGGTTCTTTGCTGTCATATGGGGGTTTTGCTTTGCATTTCTGGTCAGCATACGAGCAGTTCTGAGAATTTTCTTGGTGTTCCAGATCTTGGCTTGACATCCACTGTTCCTCTTAACTGCCAACAGTGGAAACTGAGAGCTGGAAGCACCTTGATATCTTTTTATATGTGCCGTGATCGAGTCACAGTGAGATAGTCGCTGGACTGAAAAAATGTTTGTGATGTTCATGGCATTTCATCTTAAAAAGTTTTTATAGAGTTTTTATTACAGCATTTAGCAGCTGTTAGAAAGATGTCCACCCAAGTTTGTCAATGTATTTGTTTCCCATGGGCTTGTTTTGGTTGTAAAAAATGTTATGTCATGTCATGCTAAAACAGTCTGTGGTTGTTTTTTTTTTCTTTCAGTGTCAGTCAAACGGCCACATTAAGCGACAAAAAGCACCAGATTCTCTGACGATAGACTGTATCTTGCAAGACTATATCTATATCTTACCTAATGTATCACTGGTGTTTCAGTCTCTCTTTATCTGCTTTAACTAATGAAAATCTACCCCCAGAGTAGTTGGTGAGTGTGCATGTCCATACTGGCCATGGTAAAATGCATTAGCATGTGGATTTGAAGCTGTGTGCTACTATGTTTTCTATTACTACATTGAAGAAATATTGATTTTCATTCTCACGTTTGTCTTTTTAAACAGTAGTTTGCAACACAAAGAAAATAAAAAATGTACACATTTTCAGTTTATGTTCTTTCACATCAATATAAATGTGACAATGGCTTTAAGAAATTGTTATTAAAGGAGAAGAGTTCATCAAAATGCAGAAACAGCTGCTTTGTTTGTCATTAAAAGGTTAATCTGAAAACTGAGGAAGTTCTGCACTAGTCCAACATGCAGTCTTGAGAAATAATGCATTTATAAATGCGAATAGCTTAAGACTTGACAAAGGAAACCAAACTATCAGTAACACCTCAGGGCTCTGTTCTAGGCCCTTATTCAAGGTCCATACTAAACGCGTGGATAATACAAAACACTCGCTCATCCTGCTGAAATCACCTGAAATGGCCTTACTGTTTGAATGAATCCAGATGGCTGAAGGCTTGGTTTTGGTGCAATGTCTCTGGCAACCACTAGCTCCACTCTGTCCCTCTGCTGCTGCAGGAAAGCAATGGCCTGCTGCTGGGTAACACTCTGGTCCAGAGGAATCCCGTTGATGGCAAGAATCTGGTCATTCTCTTGCAATCTGCCATCTCTAACCAGTGACAGAAACCACACCATTTAGTTTTGCTAATTTGTAAAAAGCTTTAAAGCAAACAAGATTTTTTTTAAAGAAAAAATGCATCCTATTTTTTGTATTTTTGCATTGCCCTACATCATTTGAACATAAGAGCTGTCCTTTACATTTCTTTCCAAAATTATTTAGAATAAAATCTCTTACATTAACTTCCATTAAAAGTTTAAAATGTTTTTGCCTTCACCAGTAAAAGTACAATTTTGGAGATTCATGTTTTTTGGACAGCAACGATTTTTAATAATAAATCATATTTTTTATAATAAAAATTTTAAAAAGCATCATTAAATTGCAGGGCAGCGCGGTGGCGCAGTGGGTAGCGCTGTTGCCTCACAGCGAGAATGGCCTGGGTTCGATTCCCAGCTGAGCGACCAGGGTCATTTCTGTGTGGAGTCTGCATGTTCTCCCCGTGTCTGCGTGGGTTTCCTCCGGGTACTCTGGTTTCCTCCCATGGTCCAAAAACATGCAGTTAAGCTAATTGGATATGCTAAATTGCCCCTAGGTGTGAATGTGTATGTCTGTCTGTCTGCCCTGCGATGGACTGGCGACCTGTCCAGGGTGTATCCTGCCTTCCGCCCAATGACAGCTGGGATAGGCTCCAGCACCTCACCGCGACCCAGAAGGATAAGCGGTTTAGATGATGGATGGATGGATGGATGGATGGATCATTAAATTGCAGTGAATACTTGGTTATCTTTGAAAGGCTATGCATGGTTAGTTATGGGCTGTCCAGTTAAACCTATTTGAATTGCTTGGACTTTTTTCACAGGGTTGTATTGATTGGGAAAAAAAATTAGCAGTTTTACTGAAAAAATACTTTCCAGAAAATGTACTGTTGTTGTCTTTTTATAGCCATTAAATCAATAAATAAATACAGATAAATGTAGGAAATATTGGGGAAGACTATACATTACCCCTGAATGAAAAACTCCACTTTATCCATAAAATTAACAGAAAATAAGCAGGTAAAGGGAGTGTTGATCCCACCTGGCTGCCACACTGCCTGGCTGCACTTGTTTGATGAAGACTCCATGAGCGCCCACTCCGTCAGGCCTCAGGCCCACCACACTGAAGCCCAGGCCTCCAGACAACGGCCTCAACAGATTCACCTGCTCAATTTTTCTTCCCTATAGAGAAAAGGCACAAGAACATTCACGGGATTAGGGCTGTATTATACAAACAAACTGCTAGTGTTGCAACTGTATTTCTTCATACTATGCCTGTAATATGTCCTGCAATGTATTATGAATGCACAATAACAATATGCCCCACAACATATTGACAAACTAATGTATTTGATAAAATAGATTCATCAAAACACCCACAGAAACTGTTCTGGAACTGTGATTGGTCAAAACACACATTGTCTTTCACAACATTAGTGAAAAGTTAGTAATATTAGTAATATTAGCAAAGACTAACATCCCAATAATAATTAACAAATAATATATTGTGCAGCTGTAAACAAGATATACTCTACTGAGTTTGGCTAATGTTGAAATGAATATGGTCACTCTGTTTTCTGACCCTCTAAATATTTATCTATTATTGTTTATATGAAATTTTATTTATACGGTTGTGAGAACAAGTATGTAAGTCTCTGGAATTATCTGGATTTCAGCATGAATAGCTTCTAAAATGTGACCCAATGATCTGAATCATAATAATAATAATAATAATAATAATAATGATAATAATACTAATAATAATAATAATAATAATAATAATAATAGTAAAAGACAATAGACAGCTTATTTAACAAACATGCATAATATTTAACAATGCCAATAATTTTATTGAGTAGTGTCAAAGTGATCTAAACAGCCATGGTCATTAATGAAAAGTATATATTTAGTGACTACTGGAACCTCATTGATTGGCAATTAACTCAACCCAAAATGTGCTTCTATAGCTGCTGATCAGTCCTGGGCAGTGGTCAAGAACTTCAGGTCATTCTGTTTAACAAAACTACTTTAGTTTGGGCATATATTTGCAATGTTTTGGCTGAATGGCCCAGTTTGGACCACGCCGCAGCATTTCAATGAGACTGAGGTCAGAACTCTGACTCGGCCATTCTTAAACACAAATTGTGAGTGCTAGACTGTTGCCGATTTATTCCTGTGTTTTGGATTGTTGTTATATTGCATCACCCAACCTCTTTGACTTTTAGACCACAGACAGCTGCTCCTGCATTCTACTGTACAATTTCCTCATGCATTTTGGATAAATTGACTAAAAACAATTGATTTACACCTTCTCAGTGAACTGGTAATGATTAGTTGGTAATTTGCATGACGATAATAATACATATTTTAAATTCTGCTACTCTTCTCTTCGTAAGAAACAGTCTGAAAAACACACCCATTATCTTCTTAATAACGGGACTTAATTTGGTAATAAAAGCTTCCAGTTTTATCTAGTATTGAGAAAAGTATTTTTGGAATGTTCTGAAGACTTTGCATTGTTTGTTATGGTTCAGTATAAGTCAATTTTTATTGTGTGGCCTGTTTATGAAACTCAGACTACTCAATTAATCATAGTAATCAGTACATAACTTAATTACAAATATAAACAACAGTGACAGTCCTACTTGGAATTCACGCCTAAGCCAGTAACATAACTGTTCTCCCGCCACCATGCTTCACAGTTGTGTACATAATTTATGGTATTGGCAACTGGTATCAGTATACAGTTTTTTTTTCTCCAAGAAAAATACTATGTACAACAAGAAGCACAGCTTTTGTCTCATCTGTCAAAAAAACACTGTTCCAGTATTTCTGTGCCAAAAGATCCGAATCATCTTCAGATAACTGGCAGGTAGGTTGGAAGCAATGTTTTTATGTAACCTGGACTGATGCACAATAAGGGATCAATCAGTATTGAACTCATGATTTCCCGATCACAAAGAAAACATCAGATTGTTGTGCCACTGGAAACCCAATATGAGACACCTACGGTTTAATATGACATACTGTAACTTGGCACAACTGACCTAATAAACGTAACGCAAAAATCATCCTGGTTAGCATGATAAAAATTTATGAGAAAAAAACAATACAAAAGTAAGCAGTAGATGTAATGCACAGAAACCAAAACTGCAAAGAATTCTGGGTAACTTCACCCTCAGTGCTACAAAATAGTATGTTATTTTTCTTTTTGGGGTACCAAACATGCCAAGCTGGAACATATGGTGGAACTAGACATAGTGCAAACCACTGACTGGTCAAACGCAAATGTGACTGAACCAACATGCAGTGTCACTTGAGTCAGATGACCACCGGATGACTCTCATATAAAATCAATTCCAGAGAAAAACAGAAATCAGAATTTGAAGCTCCTCCATTGTTGCTGCATTTTTGTTTGTGTGTACTGTTAATGCTACATTTCTTTCAGAAATGGTTACTGGAATTTTTAGACCTTTAAAATGGGTACTGGTTACATTATTTTATATCAGGAGGCCTTTAACAATAATCACAATATAAAGATTCATGCACACAATTATAAAGTGCAAGGAATTCCTACAGATCCTTAGTGGTCACCATTCTCCGATTCAGCATTCTCTGTCTCTTGTCACTCTCAGGAAGAGCAGCAACAGTGATGATTTTTTTTTCAAATGGAAACGATCTGACTATGAGTCTTCCGGAATCTGTAACACTTCTCCAGGTTTGTGTCCTTCAAAACGGTTGGAAGAGCAGGTAACCAAACAATATGTTTATTATCTGGAGAAGGTCAAATTCACACATGAACTGACTGAAAAAACATACGTTCATTCTTACTTACTTCCTTCATTAACCAAAGACAGGATCCCTTAACGCAGAAATTCAGACACAGCTAAAGAATTCACTCACTTTTTCTCTCAAATGAATATATTCATGTGTGTGTGTATATGTGAGTATATGTCAAGAAGCTAAAAGATGTTATAACAAATAATTCAAAACTAACAAATCTATTGATAAGAAATTCTATTAACCAAACCTGTTACGAGAAGCAGAGCAGTAGATACGAGTAGCAAAAATATTTAACACAAAAAGAGCAAAACAACCTTCACAAGGTCGCTGATAAGGCATCAATGGCTTTATCACACAACCACACAAAGCAGCGTGTGAACGAGCGGTGTGTGCCTAACCTTTGCGGCAGCGTGGAGCCATCTCTGGAGCTGCTCTGAGGACGCTGAGGACATGCTTGTGCCATTGGACACTACAGAGCCCACACTGCTTCCTGGCCGACTCGCACTCACGATCAACTGGCCTTTTCTGGAGAAACTGAACTCGCTGCACGCGTCTGGAGGCATGCTGTTGAGCTGGAGGATGGAAAAGGAGACAGAATGAGTTCTTGTGTATGATTTAATAATAATATATGAGAGGAATAAAAGGACTGCACCATATTGAGAGTCTATAAATATCTATAACTATCAGATACACTTCGTGTCAGAACTTAATTAAACCTAATTTTGATGGTTGCTGATTCTGCAATACGATGCATTACACCAGGCATTCAGAATGCACTTTACATGTCAAACGTAAGTGTTTGCTACTGTACAACATCAAGCAATAAGGCGAGAGCAACCGAGCCCTACAGCTAGAGGCAGAAAAAAAGCGAAAAGCATGGGGGGAAAAATCAATACATTCCTCCGCAGTTCTCCCTACTCCCAAACAGGTAATGTATTAATGACCTTTAGACTCACATTGTGGAAACTTATCAGTCTTCTGCTTATTTAGCCCAGGCTGACGGAGCAGGTTCCCGGCCATTTCATCAATATATTTCAGACAAGGCAGTTACTCAAACCAAGACAGTAGATATTAAGGCTTGATAGATCCACAAAAAAGAAATTCGCAGCCACCCGCCTCTGTATACACAATAGGTTTTCACCTGACGCATTCATAGGCGCTCGCCTGACCTTCCCAGCACTTAGAATATGAAGGCTAGCTTCCGTTATTGCCATTACCTTAATTTGGCATGTGGATTGTTTATTGTGGAGAGGTTTCTTGTGTCAATAAAAACTCCGCCTGAATACAAATAGCAACAAGGGGGTTTCAATGTCTCAGCTCGGCGGTACGGAAGCGTGACGCATGCCTATAGTCAGAAACCGCTGCCGTGGATACATAAACTATTCACCTTTATCTATAAGGAGATTAAAAATAGCAGTAACCAAATTAATAACTCTATATAACTTGATAATTACTAGGGCTGTAAAATTCTGACCTCACTATGATTCATTATGATTCTATAAGAAGTGATTCATTCTATCAAAATGAATCATTTCACCATGATTCAGTTCAAACATTGTAGTGCAATTCAGACATGTTTAAGAATACACTGAATACGCAAATGTGACCAGAGAAATGGTCAATCACTATTACTATTCGAATTATAGAGAACACAAATACTACAAGCTTTTGGGAAGCACAGATGTTGACATATGATAAGTTTGGTCACAGTCCAAGTCCAGTGTTTGTTAGCAAAGTTAGCCTAGCAACTCCAGTTGTAAACTAAAGAGGCACACATCAGATATCAAACACGTCTTGGCTGATTTACTGAATCTGGGGGAAGTGACGCCACCATTTTACTTGCATTTTTGACAAACTGTTAAAAGGTTTTGGAACAACAGCAAAAATCTGTATCAGGCAATATACACAATATACACAGTTAATGTATGATGAACATGGCTGAAACAACCTCACCAAACAAGCCAAGTAAGCGTTCAGACAACGGCTTTTCAATCTCTTAGAAATGTATTCTTTTCATTGTTGTCTATGCAGCAAAGCACACCGCGTCCGAAAAGCGCTCCTGTAGACTGCACAATGTGCTTCGTGTTTTTAAACTGCCTTCTTACTAGTCGCTCATCCAACACAGAGGAAAAGCTAGAATTAGCTGTATCTAATTTTCGAACACCTGGAGCTCAACAAAACTCATCACTAACACTATTTTATAACATTACTTTTTCTACCGAAATCACAAATTGAAAGAGTGCAATTCTCAAATTGCAAGAGCTGCAATGTTTATAATACATTATCAACAGTGCTGTCTTAAGTTTTAAATGGAAAACTATTAACACAGAGTTTTAAGCTGCCTGGAAATTAAGTTATAGAAAATTACTGCATTTAAGTCGTAATACTGGTCAGAAAAATCGCCATTAGACATTTTCCCCCAAATCACTCAACCCTAACTCACACACACGCCCCCACCACAAAGTTACCATTTTGGAGATATGTTGTTTTGTTCTGACAGCAACAATATACATACAATATATATATATATATATATATACACACATACATACATACAACATATATATATATATATATATATATATATATATATACGCACACACACACACACACACATATAAATATATATCTATTTATTTATTTTTCAAGACGTGGTCCACCTCACATTAAAAAGGGGTCATCCAGACACCCCCTAAAACAGCTCTGACATGATTAGGTGGACCCTGTAGTCTGTTGTTACGCTAAGCAAAGTCTGACCTGGTCTTGGAGCTGTTTGACAGAGTGCTGCAGGGTTAATATATGGCCGAGCAGCGGGCTCTGCAGAGCTTCCTTCAGCGCTCCCAGACGCTCACTATGAGTCCATTCCTCACGCTGCACCAGCTTAGACTGCAGTCTCTCCAAGGCCTGAAGCACCTGCTGCCGCTCTGCTGCAGACACTGAAACCACAAACATCCAAAAAAAATTTACCTTAAATACAAATAAAACAGAAAATTAGAATTAGAAATAAAACTCAGAATTAAAAATGCAATCCTGAAAACGTGCACTGTTACACCCCTAATAAAAACAATAACAAAGCCTGGCTAAAAACACAGAACAAAGCACAATCCTGTAATACCTGTTGGCACATTTTCATACATTGCTCTTCCCTGGAGAGCCTGATGTAGTAGGATCTGTCAGGACAAACCTAGAAAGAACAAACAATACATATTTAATGTTCACAGTCTACATATTTCAGAGGGGCATGTTATGTAATATTCTGTACTGCAGTACTGCACCACTCAGAATTCAAGATTTTGTGTTCTTTTGTGTTCTAACTACAATAACCAGCATGCAGTACACAAATGTCTCAAACCGCTGGGAAAAGCCCTTACAACCATGAAGAAATCCACTCATGTACCACTAATGCAGAGGCTAATAAAAACAGACATAATATCCGGCTTCTTAACTGTAACAGTAGCGATCTGGCTTCTTTCTGCTTTAGCCAGCCAACAGGAAAAACTAAAACAACTGCTCTCAAGCACTCGCCCCAAACTGCTTGTAGCTTTCAAATGTTCCTCACACCTTTGAGATACATCAGAAGGGGGTGTTCCTAGTCTCTGAACCAGAAAATTGAAGTGTAGTGACTACTGTGGTTGGAGGGCCCCTTTAAAGCATAGATTTACCTCAACACCAGCTATGACAACTGGATAAAACACAAAAAACAGCAACAGTAGACTCACCTAAAAGGCAATTCCACCAATTTTTTTAAATTTCTGAATAATTCTGTCCTTGAGATGTAAACAGAGTCATTCGGAGTGGTTTGACTCGAAACCTGAAATAAGAATGGTTTGTTGTGGAGAGACTTATAGACTCAGATTTCTTTATAGCGCTGGTGGTAGAAACCACCCAATGTTTACAACACGGACAGAGCCATTTCATTTACTAACCAAAACCACCAGTGAACCCACACGTCCTCTAAGTTTTATATGCAGTGTTAATGATGGCAAAATAGTTAAAAATATGAAAAACGATTTCATGTAACCACTTTCTGTGAGGGACGTCTGGTTCCTATCACCACCACTGTAAACAGTTCCGACTCGGTAAGTTTCTCTAGAACGGAGCATTTCACACCAAACCACTCTGAAGGGCTTTGTTTACATCTCAACCAATTAATTAAGTAGGATTTTTTGAAGAATTGGTGGCGTTCCCCTTTAAGTTAGCAGTTTCGGTGAGCTGGCTAACACATTAGCCACAGGTGCATCTAAACAAAACAAGAGAATTAAAACTTCGACTACTTACAGAGACGCTAAACGTTTAGCCGGATGTTTAGAGTTTAAAACAAGCTCTAGTTTCCTGTGAATAATGATGGCTGGTCTCGTACAACGCTGAGCGTTTCTGAGCTGAGATTTTGCTGTTTTTCATCAGCCTGAACTTAACTTACCTGTCTGACGGAAGTGAGATGGGCTTTCTCGCCTCACCTTAAAACAGGAAGCATGTCAAAGTACGAGGCTGAAGTTGGCTTCCTAGTCGAATTTCGCCGTTCCACCTTAAATGGTGCAGCAGTTACAGTCTGGCGCCAGAATGTAACTGCTGTAACCTACCATTTAAGGTGGAACGGGAAAATTCAACTAAGAAGCTGGCAAATGGGAACCAACTTCAGCTTCGCTGTCAAAGTTAGCTACCTTGCCGAAACAAACATCATTTCAGCAGGATAATACGCAGTTGTTTCAAAGTAAACGGACATATAGAGACACTAAAACCTCGTTATTGTCACGAAGTCTTCTTAGTTTGGTTGTAAGGTGAATATTTTTCACTACGAATACAGCACATAACAACAACAGGTGCATGAGTCACTGTGAAACTAAACTTGAGGCGCTGTTAGTTACCAACCGTGGATGTGACCTGAAACAGGTTTTAACCACCAATAACTGCAGTCTTCATAAAAATAACCGAGCTGAAAATGTACACTAACTATATGAACGCACAAACCTGCAGTTTCTTTCTCGCGTCAAGGCTTACAACAGCTGATTCAACACGTTAGTTGCTGGCTAACTCCACTAGCTCTGCTAAACGGCTGGAATTGGTGAAGTTTGCCTGATAACATCAAACCAAGTTCATTAAAAGTTTGTTTTAATCTAAACTTTTTTTTCAATCTAATAGCGTGACTCCGCTTACTTCGCGCTGCGGACAAAATAAAATGTCTAAAGTACAAAAATACTAGACGTTTAGAGGTTTAAACAAACACATTTTTTCCTGCGGCGAATAAATATTGTCTCTTTAAAGAAATCTGTTCAGGTCACATGACAGCCGCTTCCAACATGGCCTCTCCTGCCTGGAGCGGACTGTCTTGTTTACGGTCAAAACAACGAGCGATTATTCTCTTCTTTTTTTGCTGGACTTTAACGTACAGTTTTGCAGATGAAGCTGACAGCTGCGAAAATCTGCGTCCGGGACAATATCCTTTCTCCCCGCTTCGTTAAGCTGAGGTTTGTCTATTCATTCGCCTGTGTGGACAGCTATCCGGCTTAGCTTAGCATAGCTTAGCCTAGCCAAGCCTAGCCTAGCCTAGCCTAGCTAGCTGTAGTTATCAAAACAGACAGGTTAACTGGTGATTTGCAATGAAATAAAGTCAGAAAATTGATGCGTTAAATATGCTGATGAATTAGAAATAGGATGGTGTGTGTGTGTTATGATTATTGTTCATTTTTGTCTGCCAAATCAGGTAAGCTAGTTATCTTACCAGGCAAACAGCTATCTTGAATAAATTAAACAGTAAATGTAACAGTAAATTTCGTAAAATACGCGCTGTAACAGTAGCTAAATGCAATAAACACAAGCTCTATAACAGTAAATCTGTAATCACAAGCTTTGTAACAGTAAATGTCATAAGAATAAGCTCTGTAACAGTAAATACAGTAATCACAAGCTCTGTAACAGTAAATACAGTAAACACAAGCTCTGTTATAGTAAATGCATTGCTGCTGTTGACAACTTTTAAGCTGATCATAAACATAATCGTAGTATAGTCCTCTAACTATCCCCACACACTGTGGTTGGTTTTGTAAGCTGCCTAACTGATCCGTTGCATGCAATAATAATAATAATGATAACGATAATTAGAGCTGGGTGATATGGCAAAATGTAATATCATAATACTTCTGAAAGATTTTATGATACACGATGAGTCACTATATTTATTTTTTCTGACATCTGATAAGTTAGAACAAACACAGTAGTGCTACATTTGAACACTACTATCAAAAACTCTGAATCCAATTACTTACATTCAACATTTCACTCACATCTCTCTTTTTAATCAAACATGCAGTTGGAAAGTGGTTTTTAAGTACTGACGATTACCATGGTTTGATCAGAAAAGCATATTGTGACATTGTACTAATAATAAGGACATATATTGTCATTTTGCCCAGCATTATTATTATTATTATTATTATTATTATTATTATTAATAAAGTGAGTTCCACCTGTTTCTCTGCATAATTGAGTTGTTAAGATTATTCAGGGTTGTGAAGTTATTCAGAGTGGGTTGATATGAAGTCCTCTGTTGTAGAAAAACTTGCACAGAATTGTTCAGTGCTGGTAATAGGAACCAAATGTCTGAAGAGTTGAATGCTTTCGAAAAGCTATATTACATATTATGAATTTGCTGCCTGATGCCTGACTAATTGTTTTATGATAGTTTTGAGACCAAATTTGTGGCGTGTAAGTCCACTGGTGGTTTTGGATAGTAAATAAAATGGCTATATTTGTGTTGTGGACATTGCGACCCCTGGTTCCTATCACCACTACTGTAAAGAAGTCCTGTAGTACGGAGTCAATAGGTTTCTCTACAATGAACCAGCTCACATCAAGACACTCTTGAGTGATTTTGTTCACATCAACAATAAATCGTGCGGAAATCTTGAAAACTTGGTGGAATTACCTTTTACCAACAATAATAGTAACAAACTTTATTTATTCGCCAGCTTTCATACTGCAGCTGAAAGTGCTTTACAGTGCAATATTAAGGACCAGCAGGTATTCAAAAATACAATAAATACCCAAGAATGAAAAAAAGGCATCAAGATATCAGTGGGTCATAGATGAAATG
This sequence comes from Colossoma macropomum, assembly GCF_904425465.1. Lineage (NCBI taxonomy): Eukaryota > Metazoa > Chordata > Actinopteri > Characiformes > Serrasalmidae > Colossoma > Colossoma macropomum. The sequence continues at coordinate 7,436,020 of NW_023494799.1, forward strand.
TGTCTGGAACATATGAAACAAAAACAGCTTCTGCTTCTCCTTGACAATGTCCAAGTATCTGTGCAACAGCCCTAAAATACATCCTGCAACTCAAGAGCCAGAGAACTGCGTGGATCTGGTAGCATGGGGTGAGTATGCAAGATAACTTTCATTACTAATACATGTGGAATTATATTCTTTTTCATTATTTAGAGAGTCTGGAATGGCATGTCTTTAGATCTCTCTTTGCAATAGTGAATTTGTCTTTAATTCTTTCAGTGGAGTGTCATCCTGCGCCCAATGTCACCTGCTTGCTATCAAATGGGACCAAGTACAAATTCAGTGGTGAGGAAGTCGGATTTAATAAAAGTATCCCATGTCGAAACGTGTAAGTTCCCTCACTTTACCAGATATTACACCACCATAATGTATATTGCGACTGACTTTATTTCTGTGCATCTCATGTTGATAATGTTTTTTTTCTGTTTAATCAGGTCTACTTATTCATACAAAGTGGCTGTTGCTTTGTCACTTTTCCTGGGATGGCTGGGTGCAGATCGGTTCTATTTGGGCTATCCAGCTCTAGGTAAGCCTTTGACCCTGAGAGCCATGTAGTGGCTAGCTGCTGATTGATTCAGGGAGGTGAATAAATTAAATGTTCCTGCTTTTTAACAGCATCCTTTTTGCTCCTTTATGATTTCATTATGTCCAAAAGCAGATACAACAATGTAAAATGAACTTTCATTCATGGTCAAGGCCAGGTCACTCCACCTGTTATGCCAATGGCATGTTTATTATGACATTTAAGGCTACACATATAGCATCTCAGCTTTTTATTAGGGACGTACTTCTACTGGAGGCAGCGTTCACACTCTTTAATAAAAGTATTAAGAACAGAGGCATGTACAACTAAGTACAGAGTCAGGTACAATGTCTTACATTCTCATTGGCTTCAAATCCTGGTCATTGACTTTGTCACTTATGAAAATTAATTTTCCTCATCACTGTTTAACATTTAGGATTCACAGCTTGCATTATTTTTCTACGTTTTATCGCTAAATGCTGTTGTTGTTTACTTCACTGCAGTCATTTTATGTTTCTGTTATATAGTTTCTTACTGTATATAAAGGGTCTTTAGCTTTGTGTTGATTTCTAGCTGAGGTGCGTAGACTAGTCTAAACCCAAGGAAAAGTATTGTTACTTCAGAGATAAACAAGGAAACAAAAGATGCTCCAGGCCGACAAACGTATCCAAGCCAAGCTTGTCGACTTGTAATGAGTGAAAAAAGTAAGATGTAAAAATAAGATGGGCGTATTTTAGTGAAAGTATAATCTGATATGATCCAGATATGAAACACATGTTAATGCAAGGTGTAAACAGGCTCTCTGATGCACTCTTTGAGGTAAAAAAGTCAGAGAAGTGACCGATCATAATGGATTTAATAAACTAGCCTAAACCCAAGGAAAAGTATTGTTACTTCAGAGATAAACAAGGAAACAAAAGATGCTCCAGGCCGACAAACGTATCCAAGCCAAGCTTGTCTACTTGTAATGAGTGAAAAAAGTAAGATGTAAAAATAAGATGGGTGTATTTTAGTGAAAGTATAATCTGATATGATCCAGATATGAAACACATGTTAATGCAAGGTGTAAACAGGCTCTCTGATGCACTCTTTGAGATAAATAAGTCAGAGAAGTGACTGATCTTAAAGCAGTACAGGTGCTGTCACCAATGTAGCATATAGAAATTAAAGTAGCTAAATGTTAATGACTAAATTGGAACTGAGTAAAGATTTCTTTCCTCACATACGTACTTACATAATTAATTAAACGTGCTCGGGAAAGTACAAATCCATCAAAATTGTACTTGAGTACATGTAACTAATAACAACTCGGTCTGCTGAAGCCAGGCGTGATCTTGTAACAAGAATACGCATCTGGGGTCAACTTGTTAAACTTTTGGGGTAAAATCGTCCTCTAATGTGTGCTTTTTTAACGTCTTGAGTACAATTGATAAAAAAAGCACACCAAGCTAGCTAGCGAAATGCTATTGTTAGTTAATGGAATAGTTTGTCCCTTGGAGGAGTGACTGTTCATTTTTATTGCATGGCTTGTGTTCTCTGCACACATGTACAGGCTTAATTGGAGTTTTTCATCCATATTAACTTACATAGCGTGTTCATGAGATAACAAGACTGTTGGGTAATGTTGACAAGCGCACCATTCCCCCTTATTTTGAGCTTAACCTTCATTCTAATAAATGCACTTTCCCACCCACATTTAGCCCAAAATGTTTTGGCTGGATTGCGGTGAAATCCGTCCCCAGATTCCTCTAATCTGTGCTTTTTTTTACCATCTGGAGTACAATCAAAGAAAAAGCACACCAAGCTAAGCTAGCTAGCGAAATGCTATTGTTAACTCATGGAGTAGTTTTTCTCTTGTAAGAGGGACTGTTTATTTTTATCGCATGTAATGTGTTCTCTGCACACATCTATATGCTTAATTAGAGTTTTGGGGCAGCTTTTCAGCCATATTAACTCACACTATATCCGTGAGCTGATGGATAATGTTGACAAGTGCACCATTGCCCCTTATTTTGAGCTTAACCTTCGCACTAAATTGGCCAAGAAACTTCATATTCAGTTTGTTCCCATTCTAATAAAGGCACTTTCCCACCCACATTTAGCCCACAGTTTCCTATAAACTTTTGTGTTTTGGCTGGATTGCGGTGAAATCCATCCCCAAATTTCTCTGTGCTTTTTTACCGTCTGGAGTACAATCGATAAAAACCACACCAAGCTAAGCTAGTTAGCGAAACGCTATTGTTAGCTAATGGAGTGGTTTTTCCCTTATAAGAGGTACTGTTTATCTGTATTGCATGTAATGTGTTCTCTGCACACGTCTATATGCTTAATTGGAGTTTTGGGGCAGCTTTTCAGCCATATTAACTCACGATATGTTCATAAGTTAACAACAGACTGTTGGGTAATGTTGACAAGTGCGCAATTGCCCCTTATTTTGAGCTTCACCTTCACAAAGCAGTGAACTGGCTGAGAAACTTCATACTCAGTTTGTTCTCATTCTAATAAATCCACTTTCCCACCCACATTTAGGCCAAAATTTCTTATAGACTTTTGTGTTTAAATGTCATTTGGTGCAGGCCTGGGCATCCAACCGAAAATGTTAGAATCCTGTTATGAAATCCTGTGGTTCCATATTTCACATACTTTGTTTTCCAAACAAATAATTCAATCAGACATTCTTCAAACTGCTTCCTGGTTTACGCTCTTTGTAACTGTTAACAAAATGTAGCAGCAAGTGTCCCCTAATTGTTCCCTAATTTGCTTGTATGTTTCTTCTCCGGATCCAAATCCGGCCTAGTGAATAGAGCCAAGGGGAGCTGGCATTTGCCTTTAGAAAATAAACACTACTAACATTATCTCACCTGGAGGAGCTCACACTTTATATATAAACTCCAGGGTCAGTCAGGATGCGGAGTGAGGTGCTCCTTTTCTCCTTCTCTCCATGTTTTGAGAGCGTTCTTATCAATTAAGCACCTGCAGAAGTACAAAAGGCCCAAGTGGCTGAAGGCCTCCCTTCTTCTTGGGCTTTTTTGTGAGCGGAGCAGGTGAAAGGCGAGCCCACAAGGAGCCTGAGCCAGTTCTGCAGGCGTTCTCTCAGAGGTTTGCACCTGGTCCGGTCTGACCTCCAAGCTACTGTGCCATTCAGCTGTAAAGACCCAGCCTGGCGGAGCTGAACAGGCTCTCTGCAGGCAGCTCTTTTGATATCAGTGCTGGAATCAACACGCTTAAGCCCTTCAATGACCAATTATCAGTGCTATTACTGACGATTAACAGTAATTATGTTTAAATTACTAGATGGGGGAGGATTAATTAATTGCGATTCTTTCGGACCCCTAATGGCTTGAACCGACCAATTATTCAGTGTGTATCCAAATGGATGTGGTTGGAAATGGAAAATGTTGACTCCTTTTCATTCACGGAAACAAGTTAACACATCATTATTGCAAACAATGACACATTTTCTGAACGTCACACTGTTTTGGCTCATGTTCTCGTTTTGAAGACATTTTGCACACAATGGGCCCGCGGGCCACAAGCTGTTCAGCCTCTATTGTGTCGAGCGGCTGCTTTTCATTCTCGCTTCCCCTATTTCACCTGCAAAGGGCTGTGTAATTTCTTTGACCCAAAAAACCTGCCGCTGACTGGCTTCAAAGCCTCAGCAGCGGACTGCCACAATACAAGCAATCAAACAAACCCCCCTCTTAGACCAGTATTACCTGTGAGCACAGTTCTGTATGGCACACATTGGCCCTCTTAATAGTTTATGTGGACCTCATACGGCCCCATAGAGAATAGAGAGGTTTGGCAGTGGGCGATGTTGGCAGTTTGCAGTTAAACAGTGCTGTGGTGTGTGTGGAGATAAGTGATAAGTGCTGTGTGTCTTTTCAGGACTGCTTAAGTTCTGCACGGTGGGGTTCTGTGGAATCGGAAGCCTGGTGGACTTCATATTGATATCCATGCAGGTAAGTAAGATTGATCCAGGATTTTTTTGACTTATTTGTTTGTTTGTGAAGTTCTTCATGCTACATGTTCAGGCTAGGGCTGCACAATGTACAGTCGTATGAAAAAGATTGGATGTCCCCGAATCACGTTTTGTTTATTTTCGAAGTGAAAATAAGTTAACACCTCTGCAGAGAACACACTTGTGCACATTACATATTGGGAAAAATTCAATGTAAAGTGTGGGCTGTGCAAAAGTTATGGCACCTTTTATATGTTATTTGTTTTTTTCCCAGTATGTTAAAAAAGAAAAAACAAGCCTGTCCAATAGGAGAAGAGCTAAGGAACTATGTGCCTCATTATGCTAGGCGCCGACAGTATGTGACTGAAGTGCCCTTGAGCAAGGCACCTAACCCCCAACTGCTCCCCGGGCGCCGTGGATAAGGCTGCCCACCGCTCCGGGCAAGTGTGCTCACTGCCCCCTAGTGTGTGTTCACTAGTGTGCATGTATGTGGGTGTTTCACTGCGCGGGTGGGTTAAATGCGGAGGTCTAATTCCTCTTAGCAAACACAGTTGGCTAAAGGTTCTGAATTCTAATTCTAATCCTAACTCATTCACCAACTTTTACCTCTTAAGAAGAAATTTCTTCCTAAAACCCACTAGAACAGAATCTACACACACTCAAGAGCACAAAGCTGTGAACAATTCTGTGGTTTAGGAACATGTCATTAATCTCATGAAGACTTTTTCTTGGGAAGATATTGATGAATGAGGCCCATTCCTATTGGACAAGCCTCAACTTTTGGCTTAAGTTATCCAGCTTACTGCGAAATCCTGCTTTGAGTTATTCAAGCGTTTCCATACAGCTGTATGTTTATGGTTATTAGGACTTCACCGATCATGGTATTTTATGGCTGATTGCAATTTCTTTACACCCAGGTTGGTCAATGGCTGATTTTAGGCCAGTTTTTATTTATTTTAACACAAAGCTCACACTGCATGATATAAAAAAGCATGTGATTCATACCAGCACATTAATAGTGCAATCTGTTAGCCAGTGTTGCCATATAAATATCAGTATTTGCTTTTTAATGGGCCAAACTGACTTTCTAAATTCTAAAAAACAATCATTTCCTTATTTAAATAACATGAAACAAACAAAGTGCTATATCAAAGAAAGAGGCAACAGGCTATTTAACACAAATGAGTTGTGTATAATTATGCTATGACATTTTAGTATTGGTAAAACAGCTACATGTAATACAGCACAAGTGAGTTACCTGTCTAAAGTTATTTATGTCATAAAATTGGGAAAGAAATGCACCTCAGCAGACCAGGCTTCTAACTAGCTATACCGAACAAAAATATAAATGGAACACTTTACTGAAAAATTTTACTAAAACCCGGCAAAAACGGAGTGGGTCCTGAAACAGAATTCCTACCATTTGCACACATTTTGAGGAAAAAAAATCAGGCTACTGTAAAATGGAAGCAAAACCCAAATTATTGCATTTACACTATAACTAATTTGCTCATTCACCCACTTACATACATACATACATTTAGAAGCCTGACGATTCTCCACAAGGGGGTGCATTTAGCGCTCCAGAGGTTTTTTGGTGCTTCATAAGAGCAGTGCATCCTTCTTTGTTGTTATCATGTTTTGGGTCTAATACTAACTAATGCAGAAGAACACAATATGCCAATGAGCTCTCCCTTCTTAACAATGACATAGTGATTTTTATGTGTTTTTTTTATGTGACCACCCAACAAATCATTTTGGCAAAATATAAAGCAGGCCAGTCTTTAACCATGTCATGTCAAGGATTCACCAGTGTGTTTCTAATATGTTGTAAATGACATTATTATCAAAATTGAAATGCAATCACAATAAGAAGATAATTGCAGTGGACTTTTGCATGTCACACAGTTCAGTCCATTATAATTAAAAGCATCATTGTAATAATGACTCATCAACTGCTTTCAAGTTACAGTACAATGTATTTACATAATAATTAGAATGTCATGATGTTTTAGCACCAAACTACATTTAAATAGACCACTCTGTCAACCTACTCAGTCTAAATAGATCACTCCAGCAGCTCTACAGTAGAAAAATTAAGTCATGTTAGTAAATAAACACCGTCAATGTGTTTGTCTGTGGTAATTATAGCTACTTACATATCGCTGCTGTCGGGGAAAAACACTTGTATCTCCATTTTTATCGTTTTTCAGTTTTTGGCGTAATGTGAAAATGCCTGTTGGCCTTTACATTGTATGTACATTTCTTGATGAATGGACCAAATTAAATGGCGCAAAATTAACTTGAAAAAATGTTTGGTTCCATTGACTTACATTAAGAGTAAAGTATGTTTTTCCTTTTCTTGTAAAGTTATCTTCCTGGAGATATGAGGTTTTGTTCCAAAATCAGCGCAAAATCAATGTAATACATCTTATTATTATTGGTACATATAGATACTTATAATCGTCACTGTCTATATAATTTTCTGCATCAACACCAACCCTTTACATTGTGTGAAAATGTCATGATTAATGAACTAATAGAAATGCTCCAAAATGGCTTGGAATTAAATCTCTTTACATTAACTTATTAAAGGTAAAGAGAGTTTTGACCCTCCCCTGTAAAGTTGCCACTGTGGAGATACTAGTTTTCTTTGGATAGTGATGATGTAGGTGTTACCTATGGGACACGTATTTCCTGACATCGTGTGAAAGGTAGGACCTGTGTCTCTGTGCTGTCTCCTCTAGTGGCTCTGATTCTGTAAAATAGGCTAATGAGTGCGTGGTTTGTTTTCTCCCCCGTCCCTCCCTGCTCCCACTGGGCCACCCCTAGCCCCCATTAAGGGCCCCCAATCCCGTTTGGAGGGGAAAAAGCTGTTCCATTTGTTATCTCATTAGGCCTAACCTCACCCACTCCATTCTCATTAGGCTCTCTGGGCCTGAATGAAGCTATACATGACAGAAGCATGGAATACTACAGCAAGATCTGTACTGATTCAAAACATGTCGTCACACTGACTATTACTGAAAATACATGCAAGTTAGTGATTTGATTGGCTGTTTCTAAAACACCAGTGGCCTGAATAGTTAATCATTAATCATTTCATATGTAGATGAACTGTAGATGTAGAGAACATATATGGATGAACAGACAAAAAAAATATGAATTCTGTCTGACCGATGAGGTTCAGGGATGCAGTGCTGCACCACAGGATATTACAAAACACAACAAACAACATATTAAATGCTAGTTTTAGACTGTAATTGAACTTTATTGAGCATAAAGCTGAATGTTGTAAAATGTATTAACTCAAAGTTTGAGCTGCATTTTAAATGTATGAAAGGTACTTTATAAATAACATTATAAAGTGTTTACTGATGCCTCATCCTCCGATTACTGAGTACTGCTACCGATACTGACCATGTCTAACCTACACTACTCAATAGGTGCCTATAACTTCTGATTTGTATGCCATTCCACATTTTAAATATTGTATTTGTTAAAAGCAGTGGTCTGTTACATTTACTGGTTGGATAAGTTCATATTTAAATAGTTTCAGAGCTACAATAAGCTGCTGTGCTGTTTAGCATGATTTATTTTTAAATGCCTTATTAAATCCCCCCAGTGTGTTGCTTGCTTTAATTAAGCTCCATGTACTTAAACGCAGACAAGCGGCACTCGTGCTTCGTGTTCTCTATTACTGATTGTATTTAGGTGTTAATATCTGGGCCAACGGTGATTCAGTATCAGTACAACACTAAATAAAGCGTTAGAAGTAGTAGTAAATCGACTTTTTATAAAACAAATAGTTCTGGTCCTAAAATCTGATTGGCTGAGCTGCGTTCAAAGCCGTTATAAAATCCACCATATACGCACACGTATGACCACCTCACAGTGACTGATCTCTGTATTACTGCGCCACTGCACGAAAAATCCTTGTGCTTTTAATGGAATAATCTTTGACTCTTGTGCCCTCTACAGCCAAACAGTGCATCTTTTATTTAGTATGGAGGTGTCTGAATCCCAAATTACTACTTCTTAGCTGTGTTTTGCACTGTTGGGCTGCAGGATCCAGTGTTTAAGTTCCTACGTAGTGCACTATGTAGGGAGCAGGGAGCCATTTGAGATTCAGCCCCAGCGTGGGAAGAGGGGTGCCGCTGGATTGGTGATAAATAAGACTTCAGGTGGTAATTTGGTGACCAAAAAGTACTTATAAAGAGAACGTTTTTGCATTGAACAGTGCTGTTATCATATGTTCATTGTTATACGACAGAAAGTTAAAAGAATCGTGAAATGACCGCAGTATACAGCGATGGGCGACCGAACGTTCTTCTCCTCATTCACCGGTCCATGGTTGCTTGGCAACGATGTCATATGCTAAAGGAACTACATTTCTTGGTGGAATTCTTGTTTATGTCGATTATTATTAATAATAAGTTAAATTATTTTCTGAAAAAGTGGGTATTTTATTATAGTTTATGTTGGCTCCCGTTTCATGAAAGCAATAAGCCACTTGAGACCATGCATTACTGTGATTTTATCACGGGGAAGGGATTTTTAAGAGCACCCTTCCCATGATTAAATCTCAGTAACGCACAGCCTCTCATGGCTTATTGCCTTATTATGTTAAATGTAATGTGTCCCCAGACTTTTGACAGCGTACTGCTTCATATCTTGCCATATTCTCCACACAGTCATGAAGCTTTGTGCTGCTGTAGCAAAACGTATATTGCTCTGTTCCTTCGGACGCTACACCTGCTCATGAGCTAAATTACACTGTCAACAAAGACTCTCCACTGAGAATCCTTCTTAGTCTGCAGCCAGGCTTTTGATCGGGGTCTGTTTAAATCCTGAAATTATATTCATTTGGGGATAAACTCCTTGTCTTAAAGCTGTAAGCTATTGACTCCCCTTCAGCTTCAATATACACTCATTTGTCTCATCCTTCTTTACTTTACTTTTACTCCTCTGACGTGCCCACGCTCTGCTACCGGCAGGAATAAAGCAAGCTTTTTTCTTAATTTTATTTTTTTTTAAATGGCCCCAGCACTTTGATTAACAGTGGCTCTCCGAGCGTTTATTGTTCTCTTAATGTCTTATTGAAGGCCCTGAGAGAGCAATGCTTTTAAGAAGTGCGGCTGGCACGGCGGGCTGCCGCACACTTACACTCTCAATTAGCTGTACGCTGTCCGGGCGCTCTGTTTTTAAAGCGTGACACTTTTGATAAAGACTATCGCTTCCCCTGAGAGCCCATTTACGCACACCGCTCTGCCTTACAGCGCCATATTTTACCTCCAACTACCTCCGCTAAGAGCATGCTGGCCTCTCGAAAGTAATGAATAAACACCTACAACATGCTGTTATTATTTATATTCATCGATTCTGTCTAATGACTCGGGCACCATCCGGAGTTTTGCAGCTAACACTTGCAAATAAATGACAATATGTAACTTTTCAATTTGCTTTTTGATGGGACAGGGTTATGTGTGTGTGTGTGTGTGTGTGTGTGTGTGTGTGTGTGTGTGTATGTGTGTGTGTGTGTTTTCAGGACAAATGTACAGTACAGTGTCAACAAAATAATCTCCATGTTTCATTTGTTTAAAACTGAAAGAATTCCCTTTGGTTACTGAGATTAAGATTAGGGTTAGGTTTAGAAATTTCTTATTGCCTATAGTAATACTTACTAAAATAATTACTTAAATTGAAAGACGTAGCATTACTGAGTCATGCTACATGCTATTTAGCAAAATATGCTAAAATAAGGTGCTACAAAATGTTCTTCCACCTGTTGGGTGCAGTTCCAGATTCCCACCAGAGAGGTCTCCAAATCCTCAAAACGTGCAGCTTTTTAAAAGTTTTATTGCAAGTAGTTTTCGTTTCTGTTGCTCTCTTCGCCATGAAATGTTTGCAGATTATAAAGTGCAGCTGTGGTCAGAGGTGGTCAGTATGACAATATTATTCGTCATCGTGCTAAATTACGTAGAAAATAAATATCATGATGCATATCATGTATCAGAAAAATGTCTTGAAGTGTCACAATATATTTTTGCCTCATTTTTCACCCCAGTAGATGTCAAATAATAAAAAAAAAGAAAAATAATATAATATAATATAATATGATATGATATGTGAGTTATGTGGTTACACAGTATTGTACAAAAGTGTTGTGCAAAAGTCATTTCAGAAATTTTCAAAAAGCTATTTATTTGGGCAATAAGCAATTTTTTGTTCTCATAAAAGCATTAATGTTGAATGTGCTTCATGTAAATGATATGTAAATAAGGTGCAGTTAGGCTGGCGCTTGATCTTACAAACTGAAGCTGATTCATCATTTGCGCTCAAATCTCAACTTGTTTTCACCTCATACAAAGTTTCATGAATCAGATGCAGAGTATTTAGTACATCATTAAAAGTGGTAAAATCTGCTCTTTTTTACGAAACTTTAATTAATTGGGGCTGTTCTGTGCAATATAACATCCCCTGCATGCACCCTGAAGTCATCATGTATGGTGTAGTGCACAAGTAAAAACACTTTTATCCAAATAAGTGGTTTTAAACAATTTGCTGAGCATAAAATATATCAATGTAATACATACCACTGCTGTCGGAACAAAACTTTGTATGTCCAAAATGGTAACTTTACAGTAGAGGGAAAAAACATCCTTTACTTTTATTGTAAGTCAATGGAACCAGACTTTTTTTGGGCCGTTTCTTTTGGTCCATTCATCCTAAAATTGACATACAATGTAAAGGACCACAGGCATTTTCAAATTATGTCAAAAACTGAAAAAAATGGAGATACAAGGTTTTGTTCTGACAGCAGCGATATATTACACATATGGCAAATATGAATGCTCTCATGTCCTGACAAGACACAAAAACAAAAATGACTGTGTGTGTGTGTCTGTTATCATGTAGTGCTTCCTTATACGCTGCCACACTAAATGAGCCAAGCAATCCAGCCCTTCCAATCAGGCTGTATCAGAGCAAGAGGAAATGGCTGGTGTTGGTTTCTGGCCAGATGAGTTCTAATCTGGACGTAGTAGAGCCCAGAATCAGTGGTGTGTGTGTTTGGGCCGGCCCCAGCCGCGTGTTCTCATTATCAGCCGTGTCTTGTAGCAGAGCAGAGGCGGTTGGGCCAGGTGCTGAGCGCACAGGCCAGCAGGAAGCCATTACACTGTCGGTACACACCAGTCCCGCAGTGCACTGACAGCAGCCCATCTCAGAGCTGGACACAGCCCAGGACTGGCCATGAGCTCATCTTCACTGACCATGGGGTTTCACTAAGAGCAGGGTCAAACCTGTCTAATAAAACTGTCTCTAAATCCATAATGACTTCAAAATGAGAACTTCTGAAGTTAGCTTAGCTGCTGATTGACATGCTGTGCAGGCGTAGCCAAAAGTGTGGGCACATCCTCAACAGAGAACACACTTCTGCACATTTTAATGCACAATTACTGTTTATTTGCTGGGAAAAAAAGAGTAAAACATAAAATGTGGCTTGTGCAAATGTTGTGGCACATTTTTATATTTTATGTTCTATTTTTTCCAATATGTTAAACAAATGAAAAATGCCATATTTAACTCACCTTTAGAGGATTTGTTAACTTAGAAAATCAACAAAACATAGAATCGGAGTGGTGTTTTTCGAAACTTTTGCACAAGTCTATATATACAGTACTGTTCAAAAGTTTGGAATCAGTGTTTTCAGTAAAACCAGAATAAAGCCTGAAATTATTCCAATATGCTAGCCTTGTGCAACTTCTCATGATTTAAATAATTGGTAGGAAACTTAAAATCACCGGACAAAAAATTAATCACCTGTGACTGAAATGTACCTAATAGTGTGTAATACCTCCACAAGCACGAATAACAGCGGCGATCCGATTTGCGATCTGAAGTTTGGGGCGGTCGCAATACTGATTTATTAACTATTTCATCATTTATAACATTATATATCTTCTCTTGAAATATAGTTTGTATGAATATCAGAACATTTTAATCAAATCAGACTTCGGAGAGTCTCTCTCTCTCCTGCCTCTTTTTGTCCTAGCTCTTCTCCAGCATGGCAAAGCTTTCACTATTCCAAAGTAAGGATGCGTGTGATTTGAAGTTCTCATGCGATATCTCGTTTGTTTGTACCCTGTGGTTTTATCTGTATTATGGGAGTAATGCTTGCTTTGTATGGATGGGGTAGTTGGTACATGCTGTTTTGTTTGTTATTGCTCAATGGTCAGTCATGTCGTTAAGCTTTAGTTGCTGCCCGTAAAATGTGTTTGAACGTTTGTACATGAATTCAACTGAGCTCAGCAAATAAACAGCATTAAAGTGTGCAGCAGTCAAACTTTTGTGCACAGCTGTATATTAAATAGCAAAACATTAAAGTGACACTCATTCCAGACTGTTTCTGGGTTTCTAAATGCTAACTCATGTTTGTACTTTTAGATCGTAGGTCCATCTGACGGGTCAGATTACATCGTGGACTACTACGGAGCGAGACTCGTACGGCTCTCCATAACAAACGAAACCTACAAACGGACGCAGATGTCACCGTGACAAGGTGAGGAGCAGGGCTTAAGAGATAAACTCTATTACATGAAACGGGGGCTCAGCCAGACGCTCAGAGGCTCACAGGAAAGTGGTGGTGTTATGTACTCTAAGGCTACGTTCATGCATCAGGTAAAAGTGGCCCAAATCTGATTTTATCACCAAATCCGATTTTTTTGTTTGGCTGTTCACAATATCTTTTAAATGTGACCTGTATGCTACATCAGTCTGAACAGATCAGCTCCTAAACTGAACCACATGCGCAAAAGAACAATGCTCGTCTAGAAGTAAACAATCACGACCACCAACGAATGCAGATCCGTTTCAGGAGGATTCAGTTTCATCTTCACCAGCATAACAGGAGCCATCATGAAGCTTCACTGACTTAAAGCTGGGCTCATCACCCAGAATGTGTTCTAACTCGCCATAAAAAGGGCTCGGTCACTTCTTTGGTTCGTGTCCTTGTATTCTTTAAACTTTGCTTTCAGACTTTTAACTGTTCTTTGACGCTGCAGCCTCGTTCTCCCTTTCTTTCAAAATCTCTTCGAACATTGAGCAGTTGAGATACGTCTCTTCTAATGTTTTGATACAGAAACATCACCCCAAATGTTTACAAGGTCCCAGCAGCGCAAAATTATGCCGAATGTCGGGTTGGATTGAGGCATGAATTCTGATCTGGCTGTTCAGACTGAGTCACATTGCCCCATATCAGATACGTATCAGATTTCAGTACCACATATGAAAGCGTCTCAAATCGGAATTGAGAATGTCAGATTCAGTGTGTTTTTGCTGTTCACACTGACACGTCTGTGTCACATATGGAGAAAAAGATCAGATTTGGGCCACTTTTACCTGCTGTGTGAACACAGCCTAAAGGCGAGAAGCAAGCAGTGATATTTTTAGAAGTATTTTATAATTAGGTCAATTTACCAACAACGACTTCCACGCAGGATTGTTGATATCCATTTTAACCAAAGACGCTCTAGGCCACTCCACCGGTGTTGCAGTACTGCACTCTTGCTCTGGCGTGTTCTGTGGGAAAAGACTTTTTCACACTCTTTGTTGATAAAAGACTCTTATATTGATCAGCTTTTACTTCTCTTTGCACTCCTGATGTAACACGCCTGATTAAGTTGATCAAACATTCAAGAAATATGGCAGAATCCGACAGAACTGATTGAGCTGCAGTAAAACTATTGCTGCATTCCAAACACTGGGGTGCAGTCTACAAACTACAAACAGATGGTTCTTCAAGGGTTCTTTAGTAAAGAAAATGGTTTTGTATAGAACCATGATCGCTTTGCATGAATAAAGGGTTCTTTGCATCGTGAAACTGTTCTTCAGATTGATGGAGAATGTCCTAAAGAACCCTAGATAAAACATCTTTTTTAAGAGCATTGAAAATGTTCCTGTTTATTTTTTTTAAGTTAGTGTTGTGTCCAGACTTTTGGCCTGTAGTGCAGCAAGTTCTTTAGGACAGTGACTGCTGAGGGAAGGTCATGGAGATATGCTGACCTCCTGGGGTACAAAAGCAAACCTGCAGATCGAGGACACCTTCAGCTGTGCTGCCGCAGGACGCCCCCCTCTCCCCTCTCTCTCTGGCCCCCAGAAGGAGTGCCCCACTCGGGGACGGAGCGATTAAATGTCAAGCCCTGCAAAGCAAAGTGTGGGGACAGCGCAGCGGCGCCGTGACATCGCACTTATTACAGCTGTCTCCAGAGCTGCATCTGTCTGTCCGGCTCGGTTCTCCCTACAGCACCCCACAAACAGTCTGATCTCATCTGTATCAGAAAGAAGATAGCAGACCACTCTTCTCTACTCCCGCTGTCTCTGTCTCGCTCTGTCTCTCTCTCTGTCTCTCTCTGTCTTCCTCTATCTCCCTCTGTCTCGCTCCCCTCTCTCTCTTCTGTGATGACTGGTTTATGTTACTTACATCATTACTGATAACAGACACATGTGGAGCGTCATGAGGAGCTGTTACGACTTCAGAAGTGTTTACATCTGAGGAGAAGTTGAAGTTTTCATTTCCAGTCACTCTGGCTGTCTCTCTCTCTTTCTCTCTCTGTCTCTCTCTCTCTCTCTCTCTCTCGCTCTCTATTTTTTGTCTTTTTTTGTCTCTCTCTCTACCCCATCACTCGCTCTCCCCCTCTCTCGCTCTCTGAGTCTGTCCCCATCTTTCTCTCTCTCCCTCTCTCTGTCTCTCTCTCTCTCTCCTCTCTATTTCTAGATAACACTTTTTTTTTTTTGTCTCTCCCTTGATTTCTAGATCTGTGTGTGTTGCTCTCTGTTCTGTCATTCTAAAGCTCTTTCATGTTCTCTGTCCCTTTTTTTTTTTGTCTTTTTTTGTCTCTTCTTCTAAATTGCTATATATATATATATATATATATATATATATGTGTGTGTGTGTGTGTGTGTGTGTGTGTGTGTGTGTGTGTGTGTGTGTGTGTGTGTGTATACCTGTCTCTTACAGAGCCCTGCTTGTGACATCCCGTATAAATAAAAAATAATGCATGGCCACAACTTAATTATCTCGTTCCCACACCTTACTAAGTTGTGGTCACGACTTAGTAAGGCATGGCACTGAGATAATTAAGCCTTGACCACTAATAAGGCATGATCTCGTTCCCACGCCTTACGAAGTCGCATTATTTCTATTTCTTTGGGATGTCACCAGCAGGGCTCTGGAGTCTCTCCTTCTGTCCATACGCATATAACTTTTTTCATGCTCTTTCATCTTATATGCAGTGTTAAACACTGGGAGGGTGATATCGACGCTTTGATATATTAGTTACAGCTGATAAATACAGCCAGCAACTTGGCTCCCTGTAATACGTCACCAGTACTGGGCATTTCCATTCTTCATGAACTCTCTGAAATGGAGTATAGTGGATAACACAGTCTCCCCACACGCAGGAGCCCAGGTTCAATTCACTGTTCAGGCAGGACCTCCACTGATATACCAACAAACTTTACATTCCCCTAGCACTGTAAGTCACCCTGGGTAAGAGCGCCTGTTATCATTATTAGTTATTGTCATGCTTAATTTAGCCACATCAAAGCTCAGAGGGCTGGTTATTGGCACCTGTATCAGCCACAACAGGGTTAATTGCCGGTTATCATTTCAGCCCAGACATTCCATATCAGTGTATCCCTATGAATTACATGTGAAACTATAGTGATGTTTTGATGTGAGCAGAGGAGTCGAGCTGAGATGAGGAGGCTTCGGCGCTGGCGTGTGGTGTGAAGACTGGCAGGGAACTGCTGAGAACAAAGAGTTCCTAAAAAAGAGCCCTCAAACTCACAATAGATTCAGATTTCAAATTTAATTTTGGCCTGTCAGAACGAGTTTCTCAGGATTTACCCCGAGGATGAAAGTGAGTCAGGAGTTCCGTGTGAAGATGTTCTTTCTCACAAAAGGAAAGTAAAAGATCACAGCTACATTTTTAGCATGGGAGTCATCCCTGGCCATGTGTGTCTCTTCCAGACTTGGAAAAATCACATTTATCTTCTCAGTGTGTATTATTCTGGACCTGCTTCCAAACATAGCTAACTCTTCTCTTTCTCTGCCTTTAGGTGGAGGGAGAACACAGGACAGAGGAGCTCACGTCCAGGACTGTCATTAAAATCTATTCTTTTTCCTCTCTCCAAACGGGAAGACGACAGAACACGCCAGACATCATGCTGCGTGTGAGAGTGCAAAAAAGAGTCAAATAGGAACGGCCATATGTTGAGCTTGTGTTAGCTACAGTGCACTGGAACGTCTGCAGAAACTCTACAAAGCCACATCTCCAGTCTCCATCTCTCTCCCTACTTCCATCCATCTGTCCTTCATCTCTTACTTCTGTGATCCTGAGGGCTACAATAAAGTTCACCCCTCAGTTCTTGCCCTCCAAAAATGATCTTGGCAGGTGAAATTGTCTTAAATTTAGTCGATATATCTAATATTTTTGATTTTGGGATTTATTTCGCTTATTTTTTACTTTTATATGATTTCTAGATGTTTTACTTGTTTTAAGTTATTTTAAAGCATATTTCTTAAAACAAGCAAAATTATAGGTTAATACAGTGAGAATAGAGGAAATCACTTAAAATAAGTAAAAAAAAAGTCTCAAAAATAAAATATTATAATAAGCTTACAGCAATCTTAAATTGAGAAATATGAGAAATATCAACTAGGTTTAAAATAATTTTACTTGCCAAGTGTTTTGTTTTGCAGTGTGTGGAATGTGTCAGATTCTGTTTGTTATTTAAGCAGTGTAAATAAAGTTTTACTGTAAAGGCCAATTCTACATGCATCATGCTTAAATTCTGTGCTACTGGTTCAGTACAGAGCTCAGATACCAGAGTGATGTCACTCAGTAAGATGAATCGCACAGTGAAGCTTGTATACTTTTGTGTCTTTTTCATCATTGTGTTTTTGTTATTTAAACAATGTAAATAAAGATTTACTTTCCTCAACAATTCTCTGTGCATGCTGGCAGTGTCTTTGTTTTACTGGTTTAGTTTGAGGTGTTGCAGTAAGTATATTCATATTAATTTGTACCAGTACATGTGTTACGAGAAAATATGGACTGTTTTTTGTGATTTTTATGCTGTAGCATTTGCGATATCGTTCCAAAATATCGGTTGCATTGGTTTCCACTAGGTCGATCAGCCATCATGCAGAATTGGCTGATTTTTTGCAATTGACCTATAGCCATCTGTGACTGGGAGTCCAAATAAGCACAACTGGTCTCTCTGGGTGGCTAGGATGGTCCTCCTTCCCTTACTCAGCACAAGGCTAGCTACCAAAGGCATCTGTTAGCTGACATAACAGAATTGGCAGTTGGTGTTTTTCTTCAGTTAGTGTTTTTCTCTGTTGAGCTGACTAATGGTGCATTAGTAACAGTTTAAAGAGATGTGGTGGCTGGTGTTCACATTACTCGCCGAGAGCCCTTGCCCTCCTAGTTCTAGGTAGATTGTGTGGTTGAAATTTAGAAACATAGAGGGTGTATTGCTGAATGAAGAGGCAGGATGCCAGTTCAAGGCCTTGATTTTTATTAAGAATGCATGACAAAAAAGGCATTCCAAAGGTGACGAAACAAAGACAGAACACTACTGAACAAAATACTGAAACAGAAAAAAAATTCAAAGATAAAGGGACATGAAGAAAACTAGAAAACAAACGAGATAACCAAAACAGGGCCTGAGAGAACAAAACACCAAGCAAACACAAATACACATGGAACAGACCAGAAACACCTGCGACTAATGAGAGGATGGGGCTACAGACAACAGACAGGTGAGACAGATAACAAGAAGGCAGGACCAGGGAGGAGACAAAAACCAACACAACAACAAAAGCACGTGGGACAAGAAAATAAAGGCAGAGAAAGACGAGCAGGGCAAGACAGGATGTTGATGGAATTCCTCTTTAAAAGTGATGTGCCTTACAATGGTGATGATAGGAACCAGCATTAAACTCATCAGACGTCTGGTTCCTATCACCACCACTGTGAACAATTCTGACTCAGGAAGTTTCACTAGAAAAGCACATTTCACATCAAACCACTCCGAATGACTGTGTGTCACATCTTAACAAGTTAATTAGGCAGAAATCAGTGAAATTCTCCTTTAAGCTGTGTAAGTGAAGTTTTACGCTAATTGACTTTCTGTACTTCTGCATTGCTGGTTAGCTGCAGCTCTCAGACGGCAGAGAAACGTTTATCACACTGGAGCTTCCTGTATTAAAATGTGTCCACTTTTTTCTGCCCCTTCTGTGATCTTCAGACAATCTGTGTCAGTGCAATGTCAAGCGCTCCTTCAATTTCACTAGAGTGCGTCTGCTGGTCTGCGTCCACCGGCTCACTCTGCCCGTCATTAATACAACCTCCAATAGAGTCAGCCACTTCATCACACTCAAGTGATTGCTGCATCGGCCTGTCAGACTGCGCCCACTGTGCGTGCGTGTGTGTGTGTGTGTGTGTGTGTGTGTGTGTGTGTGTGTGGAGCGAGCATCTTTTACAAACTGCAGTGTCCTTGCCACAACATGCACAGCTCAGCTTGGGCATGTGGAAATAGATTTAGTCCGTTCCCCCAGCGTCGATGATAAGTTACCAGCGCTGGCATGGGACACTTACTCAAGTCCCATGAGACAGTCTCTCCATCTATATAAATTCTGACCATACCTTGACATTGAAAATTCAATAGCTTGGATTCAGGAACTCAGAAATCTGGCAGTTCTTTAAAGGGCCCATTTTCTGTGTTTTGCTGACCATGAAGTCCAACTATAATACTTGGTGCTATTTTGTATCAAAAACAGCCATCATTCATCTTTAAGTGACCATTTTAAGTGACCTCTCTTTATCGCTTGGGCCCAATCCCATTTCACCCCTTGCCCCAACCACTTAGCACTTAGCCTAGCCTTGCACATTCATGCGTATGGGGAAGGGTGTCCCGATTTGTGTTGAGATAGAGGGGTAGGGTGAAGTGTTGGGGCTACATGACCCTCCAAACGGAGGTTTTTCGGAGACTCACTCCAACAGTGTTATGAGAAAAAAAGAAAAACTGGCCAGATGGCTGCACAAGTATGGAAGTCCGGAGAGGTGAGCTGTTGTTATCTCAAGATAATTAATGTAATACCAAGATAATTAACTTGTCATCTCAAGATAATAGCTTTTGTTATCTTGAGATAACAAGATAATTAACTCGTTATCTCAAGAAAACAACTTTATGTTGAGATCTCAAGATCATTAACTTGTTATTTCAAAATAACAACTTTTGATATCTTAAGATGCCAAGATAACTAACTCGTTACTTCATGATAACAATCCAGAAAATTTTAACTACCTCATGGCCTCTCTGGACTTCCATAGCGCAAGCGACCAAAGAAACCCACAAATGAGTATTTTCTCCATTAAAAATTACGATAACCATTGTATTACTATAGGTTATTGTCGGTTCAATGTATTATGGTCCTTTTCCTCATAATAACCATAAAAAAATCGCTAATAGTATGCTAATATCTCGGTAGTTAGTTAGCTAAATTTTCCCTTTCCACCTTAAATAGTCCAGCAGTTCTGATGCCTGAAGTGCCAGAATGTAACTGCTGCTCCATTTAAGGTGGAACATGTAAATTTGAACGAGAAGCTGGCGAATAGCTGACTTCAGCTTCATATCACTAAAGAATTAGGGGTGGGTGATAATAAATAATTAGCACGTCCCTCCCTTTCTGAAAGCATATAATGCCCTAAACTAAAGCCCAGCAGTGAGGTTGATGAACTTTACCCTCCTCTGCTATCACTGCAGGCTGGCAGGGTCGCCTACAGAGCAGCGCTAGTAGCTGTTAATGAAGTCATGCTCTTTTTATTTGAGGGTCCCATTTCATAGAGGAAGATTTCAACCACTGCAACTGGTAACTCAGTTCCAAGGGGCAAGAAGACACTCGAAAACAAGGGGTAGGGGTAAAAATAGGAAACGGGATTGGGCCTTGGAGTTAAACTGGCTGTTTATGTTGCTGTGCTTTTAAGATATATGCAAATGATTTACAGTCATATGCAGAAGTTTAAACCAGGCTGTTTGTGTAGCTGGACTGTATGGACAGGTGAGTGAATGGTCCGCTTTGAAACTTCAACACTGTTCACATGGCTGTAACTTTTATTTTAGCTAAACGTCTGTTGTATCATGTGGCCTGCAAAGCTCAGATTTTATGTGAGTCCTAAAAGGTTGAATGGCGTTATTTTCCACTCATTCTGCTTTATTGTAATGCTGAACTCAAACTTGAAAAGGAAAAAACCCTCATCAAAGCAGCGGTCAGGTTATTTCCCTCCACCCCACCTGAGCTGTTTATACATGGCCTCTATTCTCTTTGTCCAGTCTTTGCTCTTCCTCCTCCAGAGGAGAGCTTATCAATACAGCGGCAGGATAAGAAGCAGGAGATTTATAGCTCTCTCCCCCAGGAGAGAGAGCAGCGCACACAGAGAGCCATTCCTCATCAGGACCACTGCTTTATGGGTGCTCTCTCTCTCTCTCTCTCTCTCTCTCTCGCTCTCTCTCCCTCTGTCTGTCTCTCTCTCTCTCTCTCTCTCTCTCCCTCTGTCTGTCTCTCTCTTTCTCTCTCTCTCTATCCCTCTCTCCCTCTCTCTTTCTCTCTCTCTCTGTCTCTCCCTCTCCTCACCTCCTCTCTTCTTTTTCTCTTTTGCTCTCCCTCTCTGTCGCACTTTATTCTCTTATTCTTTCATTCATTTCTTTCTTTCTGTTTCTCCCTCTTTTCTCTGTCTCCTCTCTCTTTCTTCACCTCCTGTCTTTCTCTTTCTATCTCTGCTTTCCACTCTCAATCTCTATGCTTTCTTTCTCTCACTCTTGCTCTTTCTATTTATCCCTTTTTTCTTTGCCTTTCTTGCTCTCCATCTCCTCTCTCCTTATCACTCTTGCTCACTTCTCTCTCTTTCTCTCTCTCTCACTCTCTCTCTCACTCATTCTCCATTCCTGCTTTCTGTCTTTCTAACTCTTTCTTTGCCGTTTTATAACTCCCCATCTCTTCTTTCCTTCCAAGTATCTCTTGCTTCTTTACTCTTTACTCCGCCCCCCCCACCTCTGCAGGCCGGCCCGTCTTCTCAGCCCCAGACTCTCCCTCTCTCAGGCCTGTAGAAGGAGGAGAATCCTGCACTGCAGAAAGCATCGATTCCTCCCAGCCTCCTCCAGCTGTCCAGGCCAGGAGCAGAGAGTGGACGAGGAATAAAAGATCAGTCTTTGGCTCTGCAGTGCATGTATGTGTGTGTGTGTGTGTGTGTGTGTGTGTGTGTGTGTGTGTGTGTGTGTGAGCTGATTTATGCTGTTGTGCCTGGTATTAGTGACACTCACAGTCCACACTCACAGCCACACTCACAGCCACCCTCACATCACTGAAACCAGCAGGCCAAACTGGAGGAATGGAGGGAGAAAAAAAAGAAAATAATCTTTTACTTTGGTCTTATCACATACCATACTCTGTCCATCTGCAGAGCCTGACCACACCAGAGCCTGACCAGAGCAGAGCCTGGTCCAGAGAGAGACAGAAACACACACACAGAAAAAGAGAAATATACACAGAGAAAAGCAAAGGAATTCACACAGAAACACAAAGAAATGCATATAAAAGAGAGAAACACAGACAAACACAAAGAAATACACAGAGAAACAGAGAAATACAGAAACGCTGAGAAACACAAAGAAATACGTAGAAACACACAAAAAAACACAAACACACACACAGAAACAGAGAAACACAGAAACAAGGAGAATGACACAGAAACAAAGAAACACAGAGAAACACAAAGAAATACAAAAAGAAACAAAAAATACCCAGAGAAACCCACAGAAACACAGAGAAACACACAGAGAAACAGAGAAACACACAGAGAAACACACAGAGAAACAGAAATACACAGAGAAACAGAGAAACACACAGAGAAACACAAAGAAATACACAGAGAAACACAGAAATACACAGAGAAACACAGAGAAACAGAGAAACACACAGAAACAGAGAAACACAGAGACAGAGAAACACACAGAGAAACACACAGAAACACACAAAAACACAAAGAAACACACAGAAACAAAAAAACACAAAGAAATACACAGAGAAACACAGAAATAACAGAACAACATTCTGATGTCACAGACCCACAAGAACAGATCCCTGTCTTAATCAGTGTGGGCTGTGTGTGACCTCATTGAGGCTGTGTGTGTGTGTGTGTGCGTGCATGTGTGTGTGTGTGTGTGTGCGCGCGTGTGTGTGTGTGTGTGTGTGTGTGTGCGTGCGTGTGTGTGTGCTGATTGAAGCTGGGCAGATCAGCCGCAGTACCTGCAGACTTTTACAGTCACACAAACTCTTTTGCTGCAGGAGTGTGAAACTGATTGATTTAATAATGAATCTTTAGGAAATTATTCAGTACACAGATGTGGCTGGAGGAGCTACATATACAGCAGTGAAACAGAGACAATAAAAACAAGCTTCTTTATGTCTGAAGACAGTCTGGGAATTTAATTAGAAGAAGAGAGAACACTTTAATGAATATTATCATAATCGATAATAATTGATTCTAACATTCTAAAATCAATGCAGTTCAGATTGATGCAACATGATGTGTCAATGCATTTTCACAGCCGTACAGCCCAACCTCACGGCCAGAGCACCTGACCCTGAAGGCCAGAGGCTCTCTCTCCTGCTGGAGCTCAGGCTGTGAGGCTAACACACTGCTGGAACCGACAGGCTTCAGGTTGAGCTGGAGCCAAACTGCAGCAAACCACCAGAGAGAACCGTAAACACTGAGTCGTGTTAGGAGTGCACAGCGGTCAGTGTTTGGAGTCCACAGCGGTCAGTGTTTGGAGTTTCTTTCTTTTTGGAGTTTTCTTCGCTTCTTTAGTTTTGCTGTGGAGCTTAAAGGCTGATGTTGCTAAATGGAATCTCAAACTCTGCTAATTATTATCGGGCAAACTGCATGACTAAATCATCAAATACAAGCCTCACACTGTGGCAAGTTGTTAAAGGAGAATTCCACCATTTTTTTAAAATGTCTGCATAATTCAGTGTTTGAGTGAACAAAGTCAATAATGTGAAATAATTAATCGCAAAGAAACATAACTGACTCAGATTTCTTTACAGTGGTGGTGTTCAGAACCAGGGGTCGCCATGTCTACATCACAAATATAGCCATTTTATCTACTATCCAAAACAACCAGCATCTTCTTTTTTTGTTTGTTATTTTGAGTTCAGATCATGCCTTCAACATGGTTGTGGTAGTATGAGGGAAGACTGAGTGAGGGAGGGGGGAGCACTCTGAGAACTTGGGCTGGAGTTCTGGGCAGCTTCTGCACGTAGCCAGAAGGCCAGATCCCCCCTCATAGCTGTAGTAGGACTGATGTAGGACTGAGGAACAGGGAGGAGATGGGGTGGCGGTGGGGATTGTGAACGGGAACGGAAGGTGAGGATGTGAATTTATAGGGTGTTAGATTGGAAGAAGGAGGCGTTCCAGCCATGCTCCTCCCCCAAACTTCAGCTACAACATAACTACATTCAGAGCCATTTCATGTAATAACCTGTGAGGCAGCTTGTAGAGGTATTAAACTCTTAAATGTCTGGTTCCGATCTCCAACGCTGAGAACATTTCTGACTCAGTAAATTTCTCTAGAAAGTTTGCATGTACTTTTTTGTTTTTGTTGTATATTCTAATGACTTAATTGTGCACACATGTTAAAAATCAGTAAAATTCACCTTTAGGTAATCTCTAATAGACCTGCTTATGTGGTTTCTGACACTGTAGGACACACTGTCACCTATAAAAATCGGCAAATGCGTAGAAATTTTTGTTGCGGAATCGAATTGCTTTTATAAGCAATCATTGAGACATCTGTAGTTGTTTAACAAGTGCACGGGTGCCAAAATAGTCTGTCTCTTTTGTGTCAGAATCATCTGTAGTGTGGAGTGATACAGGTCACACTCCTTCACGCAGCAGGGTATCAATCTCACTGTTTACTAAGAGTGTGTGACCTTCAGTCTGAGAGATGGCTGTGTAAGCGTATCTGCCATGCTGTGGTCTACATTGTGTGTGTGTGTGTGTGTGTGTGTGTGTGTGTGTGTGTGTGTGTGTTTGAGCGTGTGTGAGAGAGAGAGTGCTGATTGCAGGTGTTTGTGAGGCGAAGGTTGTGAACTGTTTTTTATGTATATTTGATTAAATTGTCTTTTATGTGAAACCAAATAAAGTGTTTACAATATTTGTGCAATAGAATTGGCCCAAAATGTAAAAAAAATTAAGAAAAAAAAATACACTACATGGACAAAAGTATTGGGACACCTACACATTACACCTACATGAGCTTTTATGACATTCCATTCTAAATCCACAGGACTTAATATGGAGTTGGTCCCCCTTTGTAGCTATAACAGCTTCTACTCTTCTGGGAAGCTTTCTTCAAGATGTTGGAGAGTGTCTGTGGGAATTTTCGCTCATTCATCCAAAAGAGCATTTGTGAGGTCAGACACTGATGTTGAACGAGAGGGCCTGGCTCGCAATCTCCGTTCTAGTTCATCCCAAAGGTGTTCACTACGATTGAGGTCAGGGCTCTGTGACGGCCAGTCAAGTTCTTCCACACCAAACTCAGAGCCAATTTGAAACTTGTTAGTGAGTGATTCAACAGGGGATGGACACCATGCGCTTCAGCACTCAGTGGTCCCGCTGTGTGAGTTTGCGTTGTCTCCCACTTCATAGCTAAGTTGTTGTTGCTCCTAGATGCCTCATTTCACAATAATAACCACTTACGGTTGAGGGGCAGATCTAGAAGGACAGAAATTTCACAAACCCACTTGTGGCAGAGGTGGCATCCTGTACAGTGCCATGTTTAAAGTCACGGAGCTCATCAGTACGACCCATTCTACTGCCAGTGTTTGTCTATCGAGACTGCAAGGCTATGTGCTTAATTTTATCCACCTGTTAGTAATAGGTGTGGCTAAAACACCTGAACTCAATAATTAGGATTGTTGTCCCAATACTTTTGTCCATATAGTGTATAGGTACTTACATACTACAAGCAAAAGAAATGTGTTTATGCAAGCCTGTGCATTCATATAAGTGTGTTTGTGTGTGTATGTGTGTGTGTGGTTCCTCACATGCAGCGCTCCTCTGTGGTGCAGTCTACAGTATGACTCAGCAGAAATGGAGTCCGTCTACACCTCCAGCTCCACAGTGCTGATTACTACAACCCTGTGTGTATATGTGTGTGAGCTTCACAGCGGCCTTTCTAGAAATTTATAGCTCCCTGTGCACAACAATTAATGGCCCCCCAAGACAATTACCTGCAATGAATAGAAAAGTGCAATGTAATTTGCCTGTTTTCTCTCTGCTGCCATATTTCAACCAAGTTGGTGCTGCCATGTAGGTTAATGGTTAAAGTACATTATTAAGTTGTTGTGTCATGGATGTAAAATTGTGTGAATAGCATTAGGGGGCTCGGTCACCATGGGTACCAAGGCCAGGGGCAACTTATTCATAAAAAGAAAAAAATCAAAACAAATTTATTTTGTAGTTCATAATATCATCATCATCATCATCATCATCATCGTCATCATCTTAAACCACTTAATCCAGCTAGGGTCGCGGTAGTTCATAATATGTCATTGATCATATTTTTGGAGGCTTTGTCTATATTTGACGAGGCTAAATAATATTGTTTTCTCAAAAAAGCTCAACCACATTATTAAAACAACATGCATTAAGCACACCAGCACTGGGCTTTAATAGAGGAGATGAATGTCTAAACTGTATTCATTTTTATACCCCTTTAGTCAGAGTAAAGCCAGCATATGCAGATGTTGTTACCATAAATGTTGGCTTTTTTGCCTCCATTTTGCTGGCTATCGTATTGTATCAGCTGTATAGGAGCAGTGGTGTTGATTTCGTTTGTGTGCAACATTAAGAAATTTGCCAGATTGAGCTAACGTTAGCATAAAACTAGCACGTTTTAGCTAGCTAGCTGGCTACAATTCAGCCGCCGTGTGAACATATCTGTGATGTTGTTATAAATCATTTTCTATAGGTTTCATAAATGAGCCCTATTAAATGCTTGCATGTCATTTTCATGTTGGAGGTGAGGGCTTTGACAGTGTTTGGGCCAGTTTACCAGTTCCACTCGCGCTAAAGCGGCTGCCCATGGAGAAACTAGCCCTTTTACTGTAGCAGCAAAGCTAAGGATGTCAGTTGAGAGGAGGGAAGAACGTCACAGAGCAGTAACCAGTTTTATTGTTAAAGGATTGCAGCCTTTTTCGACTGTTGAATCTCCCTGGTTTAGGTGGGATATGCGGGATAGATTTGTTTTATCCCTCTATGCATACCTATAACAGTGGCTACAATAATGTGTTTGTGCTTGGTGAATATGTTTTTCTCTATGTTTTTATTTATTCAGAGAGATGACAAAAGCGTTAAATCAGTATCAAACTATCAAACTATGCTGTCAAACACACTAATACCTGCCTGGTATGCAGTAGAAAAAGAAAATCATCCTAATAAGTATTCATTTTTAATTTTTTTTGCCATAATTATAAAAAAGATATCGGAAAAAGTAGCGTTTTGGTATCAATATCGAATTGAAAGTATCATAGCAGTATAGAACATTTTCAAACGATACCCAGCCCTAGTTGTCTCGCAGTTTGAGCAGATCTCACCAACTGGCCAAACTTTTGATCAAACATCCGTCCAACTGTCCAACTACTCAATCTGACCTTGTATGGGCAGCTATTTTTCATTCATTTCATTCATCAGATATCTTTCATTTTGCACTATGTATTTTGCACTAGTATGCTGTATATCGCTGCTATCGGAACAAGACCTTGTTTTTCAATTTTTGTCAGTTTTCACTTTGAAAATGCCTGTTGCCCTTTACATTGTGTGTAAACTTCCTGATGAATGGACTAAAGGAAATGGTCCAAAATTGCTTGGAAAAAAGTCTGGTTCCATTGCCTTACATTAAAAATAAAGCAGGTTTTTTCCTTTTCCTGTAAAGTTACCATTTTGGAGATACAAGGTTTTGTTCTGACAGCAGCCATATACTATCTTATTGTGTTTATTAATGTCTTTGGCCTTATTTACCTTTATTAATTTGTGTTTTTGTCTTTGCTGTCAATTCTAGAGCTGCTAAATGGTTTTTCATAGTTTTTAACAATGGCAATAAAGATCTATCTATGACTCAAGAAGCTGAAATTTGTCCCGATTCTGAAATTCAGTCAGTTATGAGACAAAATCGGGCCTAAAATAGGCTAAAATCACACAGAGTCTGCATTTATGGCTTTAGTGATGTTTTTGGACAGGTTTCTGGGGCATGTTATTATATGAAAGATACAAAGACTGCACTTTCAAAAAGTGGTGGGGACAGCAGCAGACGCTTCAAAAACAGGTTGAGTCGTGTCCCCAGCATAAATTCCACTTTTGGCTATGGACCCCTGTATGATTTCCCCACCTGCACTGCTGGTAGTTACTCCACTGGTGCCACAGTAACTTTGCTTGGATCCTGAGCGGAAAGGCCTGAATGGGACACGCCCGGGCGGCTGCAGGAGCACAGAGGAATCTTTGTTCCCCAGCTGTGTCTGATTTTACGTCCATTTTCTTCTGTCTCTCCCTTTGCCCTTCTCTCTCTCTCTCTCTCTCTCTCTCTCCCTCCGTTTAAGCACATCCTGTTTTTTGGCAACTTCTTGTAGAGGAGAAATTCGGCTGGATTGGGGTCCGGGCTGGGTCTGTAGCCGCGCAGGGTCACGCGCCATGTGTGTTTAATCAAAATTCAATTACTGCGCTGCAGCACGCTCGGCCCAGGTTATGAAGTATGATGATACAGGCCCGGGCCTTAATTGGTTCAGTATGGAGCCAATATCTCCCCAACATGTTATGATAAATCGCTTCCTGCGTTGGAGCTTTCTCTGAGCTATGTGAGTGTACTGTCCCCTCATGCACCTCTTTCTCTCTCTCTCATGCTCTCTCTATGCCTCTCTCTCCTCCCTCTCCTTCTCTGCCCTTCTCTCTCTCCCTTCTCTCCCACTCCCCCCCATAGTTACGTCACTCTGGTCAGTCCACAGGGTGCAGTTGTTTTAAAAACTCGTTCCATTGTAAACACAGCAATTATGCTGCCAGGACTCATTGCTGAGGGCTGATGATGACCTGGCAGGCTGAGTATTCGATTTTTACCCACAGTTCTGTAGAAGGCCTCAGTGAACGCCCGTGTTACGGCTCAAAAGTGTGTTTATGTTATTTCTGCAGTCAAACACATACACACTGACAAAAGTAATGCATTGAATTTACTTGATTTAAACGTGTTCATCATTTCCACATGAGTAAAATATATTACATAACCACTTGTTGTCTTTTAGTTTACTTACTCCTGGCAGTGACTGTGTTGATGTAATACGTTTTATTCGTGTGGGGATTGAATCAAGGAAACACACGCAAACACACACCCTCTTTACAGCCCACGCACACCCTTCACAGACAAATTACATATATTTTACATTTTTGTTGTTTTTCAGTTTTTGAAATAGTTTGAAAATGTCTGTTGCTTTTTACATTGCCTGTAAATTGCTGAATGGACTAAAAGAAATGGCCCAAAATGACCTGGAAAAAATTCTGGTTCCATTGACTTACATTAAAAGTAAAGCAAGTTTTTGCTTCTCCTGTAAAGTTCTCATTTTGGAGATACGAGCAATATATTACTATTATCTTATATATTTTCTATTATTGCATGTACATTATATGACCAAAAGTATGTGGACAAGTACATGATTGCACCCATGTAAGCTTGTTAGACATCCCATTCCAAAACCATAGGGATTAAGATGGAGTTGCTGCCCTTTGTGGCTATGACAGATTTCTGCAACATTTTGGAGAGTGTCTGTGGGAATTTGTGTGCCCATTCAGTCAAAAAAACATTAGTGAGGTCAGGCACTGATGTTGGACAAGAAGGCCTGGCTTGGAATTGATGTTCCAGTCTGTCCCAAAGGTGTTCAGTGGGGTTGAGGTCAGGGCTCTGTGCAGGCCACTGGAGTTCCTCAACTCCAAATTTACATGTAAAACTATATATATATATATATATATATATATATATTGCTGTTGTCTGAACAAAATCTCCAAAATGATAACTTTACAAGAGAATGAAAAAACATAGTTTACTTTTAATGTATGTCAATGAAACCAGACATTTTTCAAGTAATCGTTTCTTTCGGTCCATTTATCATGAAATTTACACGCACTGTAAAGAGCAACAGGCATTTTCAAATTATGTCAAAAACTGGAAAACAACAAAAATAGAGATACAAGGTTTTGTTCTGACAGCAGCTATTTATATGTGCACACATATACACACACACACATATATATGTAAATATGTGTGTGTGTGTGTGTGTGTGTGTGTGTGTGTGTGTAAAGTCCACTTATCATGTTATTACACCATGAAATTACACATGGGAAGATGAATGATGAATATGAGAATGATGTGAGAAAATCACATATGGAAAAATAAGATGATGGACTGCATGAAAAGTCCACATACAGAAAATATGTGAAACACACACACACACACACACACACACACACACACACATACACACACACACACACACACACACACACACAGCTGTGTTTTGTTACTCTTGACTCCATTTCAAATCACATTCTCCAAAGTGTAGCTAATACAAGCTGCTATTCAGCACAATCTGCTTAAGCAGGATTAATATTGTACAGCCGGGGGCAGACTTACAGTGGTCATCCCCAAAACCTCTGAAACGACTGAAGTTGTAGATGAAAATGTTTAATCACCATCTTCATGAGCTTGTTTATTCACACAGCAGCGGCACTCCCACACTCTGATCCTGCCAGAGAAAACACGCACACACACACACACACACACACATGCGGAGCTGCTCTCCTCGCTCCTGTGCAGGTTACAGAAGCCCATGAAATTGCAGTTGTGTCGTTTGGAACTAAAAGTGTCAAGAGGAATTAACGATAAGGTGACAGGCTTCAGGAAATGTTGATTGAGAAATAAATATATATAAACGCCTGAGCTTTTCCTTAATCCTTTATTTTAATTTTCTTATTGGGTGCTGGTGTAGCCCCTGATAAGCCTGGCCAGTGAGTGTTCACCATCCAGCCTCAGCTGACGCTCCGCTTCCCTGCCAGAGAGCGGAGAGAGCTGCTGCTGTGGGCGGCCAGAACTACCTCCACAATGCCATGAAAAGATCTCAAATGTGTGTGTGTGTGTGTGTGTGTGTGTGGGCTGTCATGTTAATATTTGATGGCTTCTGGATTTCTGAGTCCGTTTGTATTCAAACCAGCACAATGCTCCTCCTGACTTTGTACAAAACCTCATATCTCCAAAATAATAACTCTACAAGAGAAGAAAAAACCTTCCTAACTTTGAATAGAATTTACAGGAACAATATTTTGTTCTTAATAATTTTGGACCATTTCTGATTTGTTGTGTTTATGTATATATATAATTATTACATATAGGTACTTACATCTATATATGTAAAATACAGATGGGACATATTATTGTTACATATAGATACTTACATATTGTTGCTGTTACTTAATCCCTTATCTCCATTTTTGATATTTTTACATTAGCTTTTTGCAAAATTTTAAAACTGACATTATGGTAAAATGTCTTGATGATCAGAAAATGATACAAAATTACTTGCACAAACAAATTCCTTTAAAAAAGTTAAATCAAATATATATCAAATATAATCCTCATAATATAATCATACACATACATATATACATATATTACCACCCTTATTATTATAACTGTGCTGTGTTGTGTGACTGCTACTGACTGCTAATCTATCTATCCATCCATCCATCCATCCATCCATCCATCCATCTAAATATATCACTGTTGTTGGAAGAAAACTTTGTATCTCCAAAATGGTAACTTTTCAGGAGAAGGAAAAAACCTACTTTATTGTCAATATAAGTCAGTGGAACCAGACTTTTTTCCAAATCATTTTGGGTCGTTTCAAAATGGTCCATTCATCATGAAATTTACACACAATGTAAAAGACAACTGGCTTTTTCAGATTGAAAAATGACAAAAATGGAGATATAAGGTTTTCTTCTGACAGCAGCGATATGCATGTATGTACACACACATATATCACTGCTGTCAGAACAAAACCTCGTATCTCCATTTTTGTCATTTTTCAATTTTTGACATAATTTGAGAAATCCTGTTGTCTTTTATATTGTGTGTAAATTTCATGTTGAATGGACCAAAAATATTTTTAAAAATTTCTGGTTCCATTGACTTACATTAAAAGTAAAGTATGTTTTTTTCTTCCCCTGTAAAGTTACCATTTTGGAGATATGAGGTTTCGTTTGATGGGACATATTATTGCATATGTTTGACCTATGACCTTCAATACTCATAAGGTATAAAACAAATGTGTGTGTGCATGTGTGTGAGGTGTTGCTGAACAGGTGTTGCTCATTTCACGCAGACTGCCCTATTTTAAGTGGACTGGCAGGCGCTGGAGGATTATATCGAACTCTTTTCTTTGATAAGGGTCTTTCCTCTCCGGCTATGAGTGAGGTTTTCTCTTTGTGTCTGTGTGTGCAGTTTTCATATTGAGCCATTAGGCTCTGCTTGTTGTGCTGTTGCTTGCTGCCAGTGTTACTACAGCTGTAAACATACAGTGAGGGGCCTCAGGAAGACACTGAGATACTAGACTCGTCTTTGATCTAATTTCCAGTGAAAAATAGCTTTTAAGAACAAGCTGTTCATTTTTCTGGAGATGCTTCTGAAGAGATTAGATACAACAGAGTTCCTTGGATAAGAAAAGAGAAAGTCAAAGAAAAATAAGAGAGAAAAAAACTGTTTCCAAAGCTTCTAAAAAATTATTATATAGAGAGACTCCTAACAACCGTGCAACAGCTGGTAGACACCAAAACTGTCCCCAACAGATAAAAAGCAATTAAAGCTTTCATCCTTCATCAAGCAAACACTGCAGGTGTTTCTGTCCATACTTCCACTGTGAGAAGACAAGTCAGCATTATGGGTCTGAAAGGATGTGTAGCTGTCAAGAAGCTTCACTGAGAAAAAGAGACCCCAACACCACTGAATGTGTTTGGGATTATTTGGATTATGAGAAGCAGAAAATGCAACCAACTTCTAAGACTGAACTTTGGAGGTACAGACACAGCACAGCACAGCACATACAACTGCTCAATCCCTTTGTGTGTGTGTTTATGGTCCACACACCTCACAGGACATCCATTCTCACTGCCACTTCCTCCAAACCAACCTCCTCCTGCTTCCTCCAGAGACCAAACGCCCAAAGAATATTAACCACCAAGCTCCCTGCATTAATGCTCTGCATTTACAAAACCTAGCATCCTCAAGACCAACCCACCGGACCTCTGACGGATCATTAAAAAATGTCCGGAGCTTGCAAAGATGTGATTGGTCACTGTTAAGGAGACAAATTACAAGACGTGTCTACTGAATTGGGACACAGAGCAGTTTGAAAAGGAACTTGGCCAGAAAGCAGCGCTGTAAAAGAGCAGCTTTGCCTGAGTCCAAAAAAGCCATCAGCAAACAGAGCAAAACACTCACATCAGACTCTCTGAATCAGAGCAATCGCTCCAACTAAAAGGTCGTGTTTGACAGATGGATTGATATCAAAATTCTGTGCCAGTTCCATATCTGTATCTGCCCACACTGACATGGATACTAGTACAGGACGTGAAGTCATTTTCAGCAAAATATGGATTAATAATAACAGCAATGCCCTCAACCCTACTCAGAATCCGAATCATTTTACAACAGAAATGTCTGATGGCTCAAGTCTAAACATACATTTCAGTAAGAAATATAAAACAAATAAAATACAAAAAGAAGCAGATTTTTCTGTCAGTTGTAGAGCTGTGCATGTAATACTATTGTGCAGCCCTGAACACGGTGTTGTTTAGAAAGTGAGCATCATTAGTGAACATTAGTCCTCACTCTGTTTTTGTTGTCCGAGGTTACTGCTCTGAACTGTCCCATTCATGTTTGAGTACAGAAAGTTCCATCATTGTCCTATAGGGGGTGCTGTTTCTGCAGTTTGTCTGGACTGAGTGCACTCCTGGCGTCTCTCCCGCTTTGTTCCAGGCAGATCATCACATGTACAGATTTATAGAGCGCTCTGCAGGAGGAGGACACGTCAAAAACATGACGCATACACCTCATATAACAACACACAACGGTTATGGACACACAGCTGGAGGACCACTTAAAAGAAAAGAAAAACTTAAAGCAAAAAGATGCAATGAGCACACTTACACACGAGTTTGTATTCATTATCAGGATGTGAGCACATGAAGGCGTTCTATGTATATTTGTTTATCTCCACTATACTGTACTGCATCTCCATTTTTGTTGTGTTTTTTACTTTGTTGCATTATTTGAAAACTCTTGTTACCCTTTGCATTGTGTTCAAATTTCATGAAGAATGGACCAATAGAAACGGTCCAAAATATGTACATTAATTTCCATCATAAGTATTGAATTTTAAATATTTTTTCCTTTTACTGTAAAGTCCATTTCAGAGACACAGGGTTTTATTCTAACAGTGCTGATAAATAAGTACTGATTCATAACAAGATTTGTCCCATATCGTCATTGTCTAAAAAAAAACATGTAACTCCATTTTTTGTCGATTTTATTTTTCTATAGAATTTGAACAAGGCAGCTGTGCTTTACATTACATGAACACTTTATGATTAAAAGACCAAAAGAAAAGCTTCAAAATCACTTGGAAAAAACTTTCTTTACATTAACTTACATTAAAAGTTGAGAAGGTTTTTGCCCTCTTCTGTAAAGTTATCATTTTGGAGGCAGTTGTTTTTTGTTTGGACAGTGACAATATGTATTATATGACTGTAAGCATTGTATATATAGCATTGTGTGTGTGTATATATATATATATATATATATATATATATATATATATAAACACACAATATTTCACTAAATCAAATCTGATGAACTCTGCAACTGAACCTGTGTTGTTCCATCTAGCTCAGCGCTACGGGTCTGAAAGGATGTGTAGCTGTCAAGAAGCTCTTACTGAGAAAAGGAAACAGATACATCAGATAAAGAAACTCAACATCGCTGAATGTGTTTGGATTGCTCGGCTCGTAAGAAGCAGAAAATGCAACCAACTTCTGAGACTAAACTTTGGAGGTGTGAGAAAATATCCCTGCAGATTTCTTTGAAGAACTGAAAGCGAGTGGAAGGTAATAAAGGTAAAGAGTGGACACACTATATACTGAACAAATGTACATTACATGTAGTTGTTGAGACTTTTGTGTAAATCTTTGCTAAATATGTTTTCTGTTTTTCTCCTGATGCTCCTGATGTTTTTCTCCTGTTTTTCTATCCAGCTCAAAAGATACAGCACTTTTTTGAAACAACAAAATTCTTGTGATTTTTTTACATTAATGTTTGTTTCCATTAATTTAAATGTTATATAGTGTTTTTTACATTTAAAAACACAGATTGTCCAGATAAATGGTTTTAAACAATGTGATTAAGAGCCTAAGACTTTTGCACACTAATTCTAAGCATAACCCCACCATAACATGATGACAATAACCAAAAAAATACCAAAAATAGTTTTGATATTTTACAAAATGAGACAAAGAACTTGTGTCTTCAGTGTGAAGCACAAAAACAAACCTTACTCCATCTGTAAACCTTAAAGGCACTAAAGCTCAGAATCAGCCTGCACTGATTCTGTTACTGCCCATCACAGTAACCCAATCAGGGGTGAGAAAGAGAAAGAGAGAGAGAGAGAGAGAGAGAGAGAGAGAGAGAGAGAGGGGGAGAAGGAGAGGGAGAGAGAGAAAGAGAGAGAGAAAGAGAGAGAGAGACAGAGGTACAGGGAGAGAAAGAGGGGCTGCGGGTGTGAAACAGGCGAGCGGGTGTGAGTCTCATTTGTCAGGCCGCAGTGCACCACTGGAGCGTGAACAGCTGAGTTTAACCCGGAGAGTCCGGCCCCCGAGCACACGGCACTCTCTGTCAGGGTGCTCTCCTAAACACGGCCCTCTCCACACACTCACGCACGGGTACGGGGAGGGTTAAGAAGGCACGGCCCCTGGGAAAGTTAATGGAGCCTGACCAGAGGGACAGATACACCAACTCACACATCAACACACACATTCACCTAACCGGTGTCCTCCGTCTCCGCTGAGATCAGGGAGGAGGACACTGCTGATGCCTGACAAGAGTTTCTGCGCTTTCATATCCTGAGGAGTCTTTTTATTTTGGCTCAGAAGAGACGATCATGTGAGTGTAATGTTATGTGAGCTTTGTAAAAAAAACACTGTCTATAGATGTAAGCAGGAGAGATTTTGAAGGAGATTAGATACAAGATAATCATTAAGAAGAGGAAAGTCAAAGAAAAATAGGCAAAAAAAATAGGAGATTCCAAACCTGGAGGTGAAAAATGATTGAAAGATAAAGAAGAGATAGGACTCCAGACAACCATGCAAGGCCTGGTAGACACCAACACTGTCCTCATCAGATTAACAGCACTTAAAGCTTTCATCTTTGAGAGAGAGGAGAAAATCAAGCTGCGTCAGATCTGAAAACATCCAAAGTTTCTGTCCATCCTTCCACTGTGAGAAGCCCTGAGAAAAAATTACATTTGGTTTGGCTAATCAGTACAATCAAATCTGATGTGCTGCTGATGAACTCCGTAAATGAACCTGTGTTCTTCTAAAATAAAGAAACTCAACATCGCTGAGTGTGTTTGGGATTGTTTGGCTCGTAAGAAGCAGAAAATGCAACCAACCTCTAAGACTGAACTTTGGAGGTGTGGAAAAATATCCGGCAGATTTCTCTGAAGACCCAAAGTGAGTCTCCTGAAAAGAGTGGAAGGTAATAAAGGTAAAGAGTGGACACACTACATACTGAGCAAATGTACATTGTATGTAGTTGTTGAGACTCCTGTGTAAATCTTTGCTAAATATGTTTTCTGTTTTTCTCCTGATGCTTAAAAAAAAACGTATTTAATGGCCTTTTTGACTAGAAATTAAGTAAATTTAAAGGTCTACGTTTTTTGCACAGTACTGTAGTAGAGATTTACATCTCCAGTATTTAGCAGACACCCAGAGCAGCTTACAAAAGGATTGATAAAAAAGTGGACGTTTCTGTAGAATGACTCGGGATTCAGTATCCTATCCATGATGAGACGTCAGCCAGACAAACCGAGACACAAATGGAAACCTGAGTGTAAGAAGTTCAGTCGAATATTATCAGCCTGGCAGTGGTAGGAGGAGCCATGAGAGGATCCTACCTTTAATGTAAAAAGAAAAGACATGAGAATCCAGCAATGTGAATGTACAGCTAGCTAAGCTCAGAGACGTTTCATACAGATAAGATCAGCTGGATTATAGTTTTAAAAGCTTTGTTAAGTTTACAGAAAACATCCTGGAATGTGATGAGCTCTCTGAAACAGAGAGAGTGCAAGTATTTTTTAGTAGAAGGACTGGATGCTGTTTTGGCTGACAGACGTGTACAGGAATGCCACAGATTTCAGTCAAGCTGTGGCATTGCTGTTAAAATCTGTCAGCCAAATCTGCCATCGCAGAAGGCTGGCACTGATAATCTAGTACCAGTTATATCACTAGTTTGTAATATAGTTAATATATACATACTTACATACATAGTCAAAATAATACTGTTCATAGACACACACACACACACATATTTTATGCCGCTTATCCTCCTGGGTCACAGCGGTGCTGGAGCCTACCCCAGTACTCACTGGGCGGATGGCAGGAAACACCCTGGACAGGTTGCAAGTCCATCACAGTGCAGACACACAGATATATACATCGACACACACACACCTGGGGCAATTAAGCATCTCCAGTTGGCCTGACTGCATGTCTTTGGACTGTCCTGGAGCACCCAGAGGAAACCCACACAGACACGGAGGGAACATGCACACTCCACACAGAAAGGACCCTGGTCACCCCGCTGTTCATATATGTAGGTGTAAATGTGTAAGTGTGTGTATTGACTAATTAATAGATTGATTCATGACAATCAGATTGAAATGCTTTAATTCATATTATGGTCATGTCAGATAGATAGATAGTTAGATAGATACACACACACACACACACACACACAAACACAGGCAACCACCTCCAGTGTATAATGCTAAAGTTTCTATGTGGACCTCTATGTCATTTTAATTTACTTAAGTGAGCAAAAGCAAATTTCTTACTGTAAGCAAAAGCCTGAATGGTGGTTTCTTCATCACAAAAAAGCTTTCAAGAGTAACTTTTGCTCAATGATCTGTGAATAGAAACAATTTAGTGTGGGTTAACGTGTTGATGTTCAGTACTGTAGCCATATACAGTACTGTGCAAAAGCAAGAGACCACCCTTCATTTATTTAATATCCAGTTTAAATGGCCATTACTTACAGAATATTCATTTTTCGCTTGCATAAGAAGGAGAAAGTCAAAAAGTAGTTCCAAAAATATTAAAAGATATAGAAAACTGGGGCTCCTAAAAACGAACCTGGTAGACCACCAAAACTGTCCCCACCAGATAAACAGTAATTAAAGCTTAAAGAAAATCAGACTGGCAAGAACCGCTTACTGAGAAAAAGAAGCAGACAAAATAGAAGAAAATTCACAAATTTCACAAAGCAGCTGCTGGTGTTCTCAGGACAATGGACTGGCCACCCCAGTGTCCAGACTTCAATGTCAATGTGTTTGGGATTACTTGAATCATGAAAACATGCAATGCAACCAACTTTTAAGACTGAACTTAGTAAGTGTGGAAAAATATCCCTGCAGATTTCTTTAAAAACTGAAGGTGAGTCTCCTGAAAAGAATGGAAACTGTAATAAAGACAAAGTGTGGACGCGGTAAATACTGAAAAAGTAGGTACTGTATTTAGTTGTTGAGGTTTCTGTGTAATTTTCTTTCAAATGTATGTTTTCTCACACTGAAAAATGAATAACTTGTACTTAATTGAAATTTTTGACTGGAAATGAATCTCAGGCTTTTAAACAGTACTGTTTTACAGTTTCTAACAATGAAACACTTTGTTTCTGGAGGACCAAAAGAACAACTCTGAAGCAGAAAACAGCGTGAAAACGAATGTAAGATGGACGCCACTCCTCTCCATGGTTCACTCCAGCCCCGGAGCCCCGCAGGTTTAAGTAAGGACACTGAAAAGAGGCCGTTTTAGCACTTACAGATGGAGTCCACCACATGCCAAGAGCGAATATGAAATAAAACAATAATCAGTCATCGACCCCAGCCAAGCGCCTTTCACTTACAAAGCGCTTCAAATAGAAAAACCCTCCAATGAGGTCACAGAAACATCTAACCGCATAATACGCCACATACTCTGCCCGCTGAGAGCCGAGTGAGATCATACTTTATCCCCCAGCTCCGAGCTCCATGTTCTCGAACCCCCCCAAAACATGCACACACACACACACCTGCCAGCGCTCACATTCTCTGCTCTCTGCACTGCCACGCCATTAAGCACTGTGAAGCGCCATTGATTGTCGTCCTGGCTCAAAAAACACTGATGGCAATTAGAGCGCCTCACGCTGAGCTTCTGCCCTGGGTGACTTTTTGCCATTCGGGGTCCGACAGGGCCGGCAGACTCTGGAGTGGCCAGTAGCCATCGCTCCCCCTGACCGCTGCTTTGATTAATGCTAATTTCTCAATGGAGCACAGGGCTGTAACCTCGCTCACTAATTACCCAGTCTTTATGGGGCCAGGCGTGGTCCACACGCTCCATCTCTCTGGGCTTTGTTATCTCAGATCCCCTTCATGTATCACCTCAGTGGGCTGGACCCCAAAGCCAGGCTCCTCTGGTGGGTATTTCTCAAGTAATCCATGGTGCGTCAACCAAGCACAAGGCCATTCATCCAATGAGTAGTTAACAACAAGGGAGTCCAAGCAGAACAATTAGCAAAAGGACTGAGTTGTAGGACCACATCGACTACAGCAGGTGAGAACTTTGGAACCTTCACTCAGGAAATAAAGAAAAAATTGTTTTTTCAAAGACCAGAAAGGAAACTTTGAAAACCAAGCTTATCATTCAGATCAAAACATTTATCATTCAGTAACTACAAGGGCTCTCTGGAGTAATGACAAGGAAGAACCAATTTCGGAAAGGTTCTTTAGGTGTCCAAAAGTGGTTCTTCAAGGGTTCTTCTGATCAAATAAAGGATCATTTTGAACCCAAAATGAAATATATGTTTTTTGCTTTGTTTCGTGACACTGAAGAATGAATAACTTGTACTTAACTGACATTTTGACTGGAAATCAATCTCAGACTGTTTTATAATTTCTAACAATAAAACACTTGGGTTCTGGAGGACCAAAAGAACAACACTGACGCAGAAAGCAGCTTGAAAACGAGTGTAAGATGGATGCCACGCCTCTCCATGGTTCACTCCAGACCTGGAGCCCCAAAGGTTTAAGTAAGGACACTGAAAAGCATTCTTTATAGCAATTCCACAAAAGAATTACCAATTCCCTGAAAAAAAATCTCTTTTGGAAAGGTTCTTTAGAGAGCAAAAGTGGTTCTCCTAGAATTCTTTATATCAATTCCACAAAAGAACTACTTTCAGCAATGATCTTTATGGATTCAAAGTGTTTTTTTCTCAGGTTCTTTGGAGCAATGTCATAGACCAACCATGTTTAAAACAGTTCTGTACAAATTGAAAGTAGTTCTCAGAGGATTTTTTAGACCAACTCCATAGAAGAAACGCTTTTGTAAATGTTCTTTATGGATCCACAGTGCTTGTTCTAGGGTTCTTTGGAGTAATACCATAGAAGAACCAGTTTTGGAAAGGTTCTTGAAGGATCTAAATGTCATTCTTCTATGGCAGGGCAAAATGTGGCCTGCATAAACAAACACAAACGCTTCTGTGGCCCAGAAAATGTAAATGATCAGATCATTTTTTCTGAGATTTTTCTAATGGAAGCCGACCTCGTTTGGCAGCTACTGAGTGCTGGATACAGTCTGAAGACTGAAAAGTTACAAACAAAGTTCTGGCAAAGTTTGATTGTTAGATACATTTTCACTGTCTGGTCTCCAAGTGATGTGCAAAATGTTGAGTTTCAAAGCTTCATTTGAAAAGACCTCTAAGCGAACAGCACAGAGCTGCAGTTGGTCATTCACATGCAGGCGAAGCCCAGAGTCTTCATTGCTACATTTTCGCTTCAGTTTACACTTTTTTCTGTTTTCTCGGTTTTCTCAGTCTGAGAGATGGTGGTCTCTTCACTTTGAGATGGCCCGGTCTCAGGATCCTTGTAAAAGACTGTGTAACCACTTATGCATCATCTATGAATTCAATGACTGAAAAGTGAATTTTTCTACATTGACTTGCACTGAAAATGTAAACTAGCTAGCATTTTGCCACAATATAAATTTGACATTTTACATTTGAAAATAATCAACAATATTTGTCATTTTTGACTAAGTTAGATTAAATGTCTATAATTTAACAATTTTTTGCAGTTAAACAAAAAACTGATGGTCTACGGCCGCAGCAGTACCACAACGACCCACTAGGGGCTTGCGGCCCACGGGCTGAAGACCGATGTTCTGTGGCATCGCTCCAAAGAAAAATTGTTTTTAAGAGTGTATTATAAATGATTCAGTTACCACTATGAACCTCTAAGAAGCTGATATGTAAGTTATGCAGCTATGACACTGAGGAAGTGAAGTATCGGCCCAGACATGGACCCTCGCAGCTGAAGGGGTTAAAGTCTCAAATCTGTCTCTGTTTAAAGTTGAGCGCGATTTGATTGTGACATGAGATGAATGGGAAGACTGTGCTGAGAGCGCTGCGCTGTAAGCTGCTATTTCTGAGTTTGGCCAGACAGCCAGTCCACTGTCATGCCAGAGAGCGCATTTAATTTTCTGCTGTATTCGACTGAACTGACAAAAGCCAAAGACAAGCTAATAATGAGCGAGAAAAGGCTAGTGTGTGCGAATGAGCGAGAGCGAAGGGGCCAAAGGAAAGTAAGACAATGGAGAGGGGGAAGCCTGACCAGAGTGAATTGGAAAGCAGAGGAGACAGAAGCCAGCGATAAGAGCAGGAACGGGATGAAAGAGAGAGAAAGAGAGAGAGAGGAAGCAGTAGAGGAGAAAGTGGTGAAGGGGCTCCAAGCTGTTTTACCGATCTCCACATGAATATCCTTGCTTTCTAAAAAAACTCTGGCCTGTAATTTGCAGCCTAATAGCACTGCCTAGGGCGATAATATGGTAATGGGCTCTGTATCACCCAGGGGGGTTTGTTCTGTGTTCTGTGGAGCTGAGAGGCCGGCCCTGTCCTGCCGAGAGCCCTTTGATTAGCCAGCAATGCTAATCTCGGACACGCAGATCCGAACTGGGACGGGGCCTTTCATTTGTGCGGCTCAAACAAAAGGAACAGGTGTAATTGCTTTTACAGCCAATAATTAATATGTTTGGGCCTCCCTTCAGCCACTGAAGAAGAACTTTAAGGGTGCCTTAGAGGCCCTGTGTCAGCCGAAACAAAAAAAACGATGAAAAATAAACCGAATGTGGCCACTTATCTGATTTTGTCTTCGTCTGAACTCTAGATGTTGGTTTTGTCACTCTTCATCAGCTTTTCTCAATTTATTTGTTTAAACTTCTGCACTGAACCACCTCCCCCCACCCCCAAACAGCCACGCACACAGTCCAATTTAATTAACCGCACCTCCTCGTCTGTGAGAAATCCATTTGTTTGAGCATGTTTTGTTGCTATCTTTAAAAAGAGCCACATCCAGCCAAGAGGTGACATCTGTTTTGAATTGGAGAAGAGCTCGCTGTGCTAACGCAATTAGAAAAGGTTCTGACTCTGTCTTTATTACTCACGGGAGTGAAACCCAAAGCTGGGATTAAACCCACACTCAACGGCTCATAGCGGCTCGTCTGAGTGAGCTCAAACTGATCAAAACTTTGACACGCCTCATAATAATGAGCTGTTGTGGCCTAAAAGAAAGTCCAGGCGGACTGATTTGGACCTCTGGAGATATACATCATAAGCAGGTGCTGCTTTTGAAAGCAAGGAGGCAAAAAACCCGTGGTGATTCAGCAGCTGATAAAAGATAATAATTTATAATAATCATTTAATGTAATAAGTGCAAACATACAGACAGAAAACAGCAATTTAGCTTATTAATTAGTGAGTTACTCATGTGAATAGGTGGTGTAACACAAATGTCAGCGAGAGGCCGTAAGCCAGTTCTGAGTGATAAACTCTCTCTGTGAGCCACAACTGAGTGATGAGATAATGCTAAAGTTACATAAGTTTATAGGGAATACGTGAGTATATGGGGAGAACAGAGGCCAAAAAACTCTTTCTGCTTGGCAGATACAACTTAAGTTTATTCTAACTTTCCCTTGTTTATCCCATAACTGCAAATTCATCGCTAGTTGAAAATTTATACTTTCACCTTGCTTTTCTATTCAAAAGTACTTACCTAATAATATCATTACATATTTACTTTATTACAAACACCTACTCCATAGCTCCACCTTGCTGGCCTACAGTTAGGAATTAGACTGTAGCCCGTCTGCTGATGTTCAGTTTATGGTCCTCGAGCACAGGGGCGTCCAGTCTTATCCGCAATACGACAGTGTGGCCACAGGTTTTCTTTCCAACAAAGCTCACATGAACAGTTGTTTGACTGATTAATCAAGTGGAATCAGGTGTGATCTGCACGTTTGGTATGAAAACCTGCAGCCACATCCACCCTTCATGGATTAAATTTGACAACTCTGCTCCAGCCCTTCATCAATGGACAGATTCTGACCACTGAGCCATTCTTGGGTGGATATTTTTGGGTGTTGGACCAAAGTCACTGTGAATGGTCCCTCACCCAAATAATGAGCAGCTCCGTGGTCAGAAACTGACCAATGATGAATAAGGAGGGGAGCTGATAAACTGTGCATAATAAGAGATTACAGTGTTATTGTTAGCACACTCTCAGAAATAAAGGTACTAAACTTGTCACTGGGGTGGAAACTTCAAGGGTACATCTCAGTACCTTTAGTCAGAGAACATAATTGAACCAAAATCCACTGAAACAATGTTCTCTAAGCTGTACTGACTCCACACCCCGTCTCGTCTCCAGGCTTTTATTTTATTGTCCTGTTTTAAAATGTTAGGGGATGAAAAGGTACAAATATGAGCTTTTCACCTGGAAAAATGTATTTAACGTATTAGTTGGACCTTTAAACCACTGCTGTAACTTTTACATTTACAATGTTTGTACCTTGAATACAAAATGGACCTGCACAGAACCTTTATTTCTAACAGTGTAATGGTACAACTGTAAAGTCCACCTATACAGTAGGTGAACCTCAAAAAGTGGCCAAAAAGTTGAAGTAAATGGAGGGGTTTCTAAAAAGTGTCTAGTTAATTTACATTTACATTGGATTTGCATGGTGTATCACCAGAAGGGTTAAAATTGTGAAATTCTGTGCTTAAAATGAAAAATGGAAAATTGTGCTTAACCTTTACTGTTATAAAAATAATAGCA
This sequence comes from Colossoma macropomum, assembly GCF_904425465.1. Lineage (NCBI taxonomy): Eukaryota > Metazoa > Chordata > Actinopteri > Characiformes > Serrasalmidae > Colossoma > Colossoma macropomum. Next base: position 7,480,177 of record NW_023494799.1, read on the forward strand.
ACACATTTCAAAAACATAAAACATAAAAACTAACTAAAACAAAATGGAATTACAGAGAAACCTTTAGTTTTTCAGTGTGTGAATGAGTGTTTAGAAGTGGACGTCTTTAAGGAAAGCTGGTACTGAGCCAAGCTCAGTCTACTGTTGTGCTCATTTTATTCTGCCCTTATCAAATAACTTACTAACCCAGCTTTCATCATTATACTACAAACTAAACCTAAAACTGAAACTAAATAAAAACTAAACTAATACCATTGCTTTTCAGAAAATAAAAACAAATCTAAAACTATCAATGTACCTTTAAAACTAAATGAAACTAAACTGAATAAAAAAAACATAAAAATAACATCTAATGAAATTTCAAAACTATAATAACCTTGATCTGAACTATTTTTTGTTTGTTTCAATGCTGACAGTTGACAAAATATCACAAACATGTAAACAATGTTTTTTCTCTCTGCAAAACAAAACTGTACACACAACAATAACTTTTCAAAACAATCTTAATTTTTGAACATATCATGACACACAGACTATAATGTCCTATATATTGCTGTTGTTGGAACAAAACCTTAGTATCTCCATTTTTTCATTTTTCAGTTTTTGACATATTTTGAAAATTCCCGTTGCTCTTTACATTGTGTGTAAATTTCATGATGTATGGACCAAAAGAAACGGCCCAAAATAACTTTTAAGTCTGGTTCCATTGACTTACATTAAAAGTAAAGTATGTTTTTTCCTTCTCCTGTAAAGTTACCATTTTTGGAGATATGAGTTTTTGTTCCGACAGCAGTGATATCAACACACAAACAAATGAAGCCCCTTGGCTTTCCGGTCTGAATGAGTGTAATTAATTCATATGTCATGTTTATAGTACAAGCTAAGAGCTGGATACAAACTAAACGTGCAGCACTGTGTGTGAAATCATATCCTCCCTAATGGTTGAGTGTTCATCAATAGATCGCCTGTGTGTTCTATTTCTGTCATAGAGCAATACTGGATGGTGGTCAGAGGTGCAAAGTAACAAACCACATCTACTCTTGTTATAGTATAGTTCATTTTTAATTAGCTGGCTGTCCAGCTAGTCTTTGCTGAATAGGGAGTTCAGTACTATTTATTATTCTACTCTTTTCTATTGACTATTCTACTCCTGAGTGGGCTCTCAATTCAATTCATTTCAATTCAACTCTTCTGGCTGAGTGTACTTATTTTTTTTTAACAAAGACTTATTTATTGTCTTGAGTATTTTTTAGATGCAAAGCACCTGACTGAACTGTCACTGTAACTCACTCACGCATGTTCAGCAGGCTGAAAATTTTCCCCAAGGGGGCGCCATTAGCAATCAAATCACTTTGTCAAGGACAGCGATTGCGCAGCTAAAGCTTGTTGCAAGGTGGTTTGCTAAAGTGTTTCTAAGCAGTTGAGAGTGGTTGTTAGGGGGTTGCCAAGCGGTTGCAAGTTGTTGTTCAAAATGAATGGGAGTCCATGGGAGGAACAAGGAATAAAAAACGACACATAGAGGAGTGTGGGCCAGTATGGCTCTGCAGTAGAATTTGAGAACCTGCCCTGAGTGAGCACATCTAGATTGGTGGCTGTTGGGCAAATAATTGGGCTTGTGTGGGGGCAAAAATGAATGGGAGTTAATGAGAGAAACGAGGGATGAGTAAAAATGACAAACAGATGAGTGTGGGTCAGACCAACATTGAATTAATGCTCAGAGGCCTGCAGTGAGATAATATATGTGAAACAGAGTCTTTCGGTCATGCAGAAGTACAGTAGATGGACATTCCAATTTTTCCCCATTCATTCCTAAGGGGAAAAATTTTGAAATTAACGAACCATATGTTGGATCAAAAAGCTGTATACAATCACGCTATTCCTGATCAGACCGAGCGTTCCAGAGTTGGAACGGTGTTGATATCTCAGAAACTGCAGGACAAGATAGTGGACAAAAAGCTGGCAGCAAAATAAGAATAAAAAGAAGAAGAAGAAGAATATAAATCAGAAAACAATAGTGAAAAAACTAAAAACAGGACTTAGAAAAAGACACAAAAGAAAAAGACAAAGAACAAATAGAAAAAGAGTCTTTTGTGACGAGAGACTGGTGACAAGACAAGCACATGGGCAGGTGCAAGGCTTCGCACTGAAAGTCTGTGGGGTTAAATAGAGTCCATTAACCAGAGGTACAACAAGCCACAGAGTCAATACTCAGGAGAGGCAGAGCTCTGCTATCCTCTGCTGCAGATCCTTAGCACCTGTTATGTACCATCTCTAATGCATTGGCAACCGCATGACCACTGTATTGCCTACAATATACAAATCTATGAATCTGTCCTGCTCTCAGTCAACCACGCATTTAAATTACTTTTTCATTTTTTGTGAAACCATTAAGACTCATGCTTGTTCATTCAGTAAACTTGGTCTATACAGTGGACTGGGCTTGAAGATGGAGCGTGGGTGGCCTGGAGAGGGGAATTAATCATCCTTTTAAATCCCAGATTAGCCCCCCACCTCAATCCATGATGTATGTTTTCAATGTGACGTGCTGCAGCTGGTGTTTTTGGACGGGCTGGGGCAGCGTACGGAGTGTAGGTGTTCATTAAGGCTCGGTGGTGTATCAGTCACTGTTTATCCTCGGTGTGTGTGATGCATGCATATGTGTTTGTGTAGGCGTCTCACCTGAGGCCTGCCGAAAATTGCAGTTTTCACACCTGAGGTCGTGACCCTGTGACCTCTGGGCCCTGGGGGAGCCAGTGGATCAGCGTTTGGGTGGAGGAGAGGTGTGGAGGGGGGTCTGGAAACCCTACACCGTGTGTTGCCTGTGCATTATTCACGGGGCCTCTTGCGGTTCGGTCTGAGGATCGTCTCTCACGCTGAAACCCAATCCTCCTCCTCCAGTGCTCCCCCGAGAGAATCCAACTTCACTGTCACACCGCTTCTCAGGGAGAGAGAGAGAGAGAGACTGAAAGAGAGAGAGAGAGAGAGAGAGACTGAAAGAGAGAGAGAGAGTGAAAGAGAGAGAGAGAGAGAGAGAGAGTGAAAGAGAGAGAGAGAGAGAGAGAGAGTCAGTCAGCAGTTGTGTACTGAAGCAGGGAGTGCAGTGGGATAAAGGAGGGCCTGGTTACAGCAGAGATACACCTACTGTCGATCTTCAGTAGTAAAGAGTGTAAAAATGCATCAATGAATGATGATTCACTGGGGTGGTGGGGCTTCACTGAACCCGAATGGGGATCAAATCCACACAGACAGATGTGTTAGTGTCTCTCTTAAAGACACTAACACAGAAGAAAAACAAACAAAAAAAAAGCTACCTGAACTGCAGGCAGGTGCGCAGACAGACTAGTAAAAGCACCCTCTTAATCTGCATTTATGTTTTATATCACCTCGGTCATTCTTTAAGATTTATTTCAGCAGCCCTATTGCAGCCTCTTCCCTTGAATAGAGCCAGAAGGACAGTTTTGGTTGTACGAGTTTCATCACTCTTGGGTGCCCACTCAGTAATCTGACCTGACATAGATGCATGTTTCAACACAGCACTGGAAACCC